>NC_058130.1:328456655-328532985 GCF_016433145.1 Gracilinanus agilis
GTTGAAGGGGAAAGGAGGAGCATGAATCATGTAACCCTGTTAAAAATGAATATTAATAAATGTTAAAAAAAACTAATCTTTGAAGTTATTAATGATCTCTGAATAGTCAATCCAAATGGACTTTTTTCAGTCCTCATGCTCTTTGACATCTCAGGAGTCTTTAATACTGTGTATTACTGTCTTTTCCTTGATACTTTTTTTTTAATTTCTAGATTTTCAGAACACCTTCCTTTACTGGTCCTCTTCCTACTTATATGACCACTTCTCTGAATTCTTTGCTGTATTTCCTTCTAGATGTCCTTCAGGGATCTGTACTGAGTCCTCTTCTCTTCTTCCTCCATATGACTCCACTTGTTGATCCCATCAGCTGCCATGGATTTAATTTCCATTTCAATGCTGATGATTCTCAAATCTACTTATCCTGCCCCAAATTTTCTGATGACCTTCAGTCTTGCATCTTAGACTTTCTAGATGTCTCAGCCTGGACGTTCAGTAGCTATCCTGTGTTTTTCTCATATATATTTCTACCCTTTGCTGCTAAACCCCTTGTATATGCCATCTACATTAGTTGCTGCCACTTTATCTCTTCTCACTCTTTTCTTAACCCCTTATAGTCTGGCTCCCAACATTACCATCCGCTCAAACAATTCAATTTTCCCAAAAAGGATCTCATTATCTTTCCCCTAACCCTTCCTCCCCACAGCTTTCATATTGCTACTGAGGCCAACATTATCTTCCTAGTCCCTTAGGCAGGGAGTCATCCATAACTATTTACTATATCTCTTTACTATGTCTCCTTTTGACTTTGACACTGTAATAACTCTAGTATAGTCCTTCATCTCCTTTCTTCTTGCCTTCTAATAGCCAACTGGTAGGTTTACTTGCCCCAAGTCTCCAATCCATTTTCTTCTGAGCCAGTTAAGTGATATTCCTAAAGCATAGATCTGATCCCATACCTCCTCTTCCCTTACCTAATAAACTTCATTGGCTCCCTATTTCTTCCAGGATCAAATACAAGTTGCTGTTTGTCATTTGAAGTTCTTCTTAACCTATATCCTTTGAAGACCCCATATTCATCAATTCAGTTACACTGTTCTCTTTGTTGGTCCATAAACAAGATGTTCCATATTTTCACATCAGGCATTTTCTCTGGCTATTTTCCATTTCTGGAATATTCTACCTACTCTGCTCTGATATCTGAATTTCCTCCAACTGCAATCCTACCTTCCACAGAAAGGCTCTTTAAGTCTAATGCATTTTTTCTATTAATTATTTATTCATACTGGAGAGAGCTTATTTATAAATATCTATTTGCATGTTGGTTTCTTCTTTGGATTGTAAGCTCCTTACAGGCAGGGACTATCTCCAGTGCAGTGCCTGGAATCTCTTAGGTGCTTAATACATGTTTTTGATTGATAAATACTAATAATCATAGCATTATTTATAGTGAGACAACTATATATAGATAATTGATTTCAACTTCCTCATCTTGGGGAAAGTGAAGCCATAGAAAAAATGGATTTTCTATGGAATTATTTGATGGATTCTCAGACTATAAATCCATTGGTATTTCTATTCTATACTGCTGCCTTTTCTCACATTTTTCTGGTTAAACCTATTGTGTTGGAGTATTGACGTTCACTGTCAAAAATAATGTGATTTCAATAGCTAAAGCCATTGCTTAATCTCTGTGGTTACTTCTAAGATTACTCAAGGTATCCTTTGAGGCGATAAACACTTGGTCAGAGTGGTTTGAGAATAAGATGAATGTAGGGGTAAATACTGAGGAAGGAGATTTTGGATAATTAAACCTTTTTTCTTTTCTCTGCACAAGGTTTGTTATGGTTAAACTTTTTGTGACTTTCTACTTTGTGATTTTTAGAATCTCTGTGAATGTATTAAAATGAGGTGCAAACCAGGATTCTATTTATTGGATAAAAATAATTTAAAATATTTCATTATTCCCAAAGGTTCAAGGGCTACTGAATAACAAAGCAGAAATGCATAGTTTAATGATTTATTTGAAGTTATATAAACTTATCTTCAATTCGGTTAAACAATTTCATTTTTGCAAAATAATCTTTTCCTTCCTAAAATCTTCAGAGCACTGAAGAAAATCAATAGAAAGATATCAACAATCTAAGGAAATGAAATCCCCACAAATGTTTTTTAATACACAACTATGATAAAATGAATTTTTTTTAAAATCTGCTGGTATATAGGAAAACCATACTTAAATTCCACAAGCTTTGTTGCCAATCAATCAGTCAATTTTTACTCATAACTTTCTATTAAAGTGAGAGAGTGTAGCATGCACAATGCATATATATAGAAAATTACAAATAAAAGCTTCTTCTTCAGAAAATAAAATATTTATGAAGTAAATTGAGCCTAATGAAATTTTCATGATTTTATGTGTGTATGTGTGAGCGTTTTTAAGAATTTACTTTCTTGAACATATCTACTGTTCAGTAAAAATGAAAAAAAGTCTGATTTGGGAGACTTGACTTAATACTATGCACATATAAAACAGCAGAAACTCTTAAATTACAGAATTTAATTTAAGAAAGTATCTCCTATCAGATAAATACTTACAAGAAAATATTTTCTACTATATACATTAATCTACAATGTCTAGAAATAGAAGGAAAGAAAGTAAAAATATTTTGATGGACTTAATTTTAATTTTCATAAATTTTTAATTATAAAGCAATCTTGTCTAATATCTAATATTGAATGAATAAAATTAGTTTTTCTGATTAAAAACCAAATTATTTAATCTAATATTTTATGCAACTGAAATTAATGAGGAAATTCCAATAATTATCAAGAAGAGTTATACAATTTCTCTAAGGTTTAAGCCATTAAGTTGCAAAAATGCAACCTAAAATTTTATATTCATCATAATAGCCCTACTATGTTTCTTAATATCTGCTAGTGAATCAATGCCTTACAATCAAAGAACACTCTCTTAGGAAAACAAATAAATCATTCACCCAATTCCACCTGCACTCAAAGTACATCTGTTCCCTCCTTGAAGAAAAATAGTATCCACAAACATCCGCCCTTTTAAAGTAGATCAATTAGGTGGTTATTTTTCTCATTACAACATAATTCAACTTAGGATTCTCAATAAAAATGGGCAACATAGGGTATTTAAAATTCATTTAGTTTTTCTAAATTTCCATATAGATAGTTTTCAAAGAATAGATCTTTTTTATAAACACATTACCATAATGGAAAATATCTTACAAAGAACTTTAAGATATGAATTCTTCTCCACATTTTTGTCATACATCCCTTTGGCAGTGTAGTAAAAACTGTGAATCTCTTATCAGGAAAATGAAAATTCATAAAATAGGATTATAAAGGAAATACATTATTTTGACATATAGTAAACAAATTGTTTTTCAAAAATATATAAATATGTAATTTATGGATCAAGGTTAAAAACCTTTACTTCTAAGGTGAATGTTATTTCTTTTTAAAGTAAAATCCACTTCAGTAACACTATTTTAACTTTTATTGTGAAAAAGTCTAAAAATAAGTGATTTCAGTTTTATTTCCGTCAGATTCTTCATTGGTTCTTGTAATTCAGTGGCAAGCTTATTCAGCTTCTAAGCTAGATATTACAAAATCATATGCTAGACTCAAAAGCAATTGCTTCTCATTATATATCACTCAAAAGAGGAAGAAGGATAAAATCTTGGATTTGAGTAAGAATTAAATGACCTCAGCCACTCTGAAGTATTTTATTATATAATTCTCAAGTTTTTCTTTTCAGTGACTGACTTCTAGTGGTTTTCATCCATTTTACATCAATAGCAACCCAAAAAAGACATCCAAAGTGATTTGAATGTTCATATAATTATAAGTTCAGATTCTGTTGGGATAGATATTTTTTCCACTAGTAACTTGAAAAATCATTTCTCAGTAAATGATGACTCATGTTTCAGAGGTCTGAAAAAATCAGTCAGTCTCCACTACTGTGAATTTATTCTAGGGCAGTGACTTTCTCCTGCAAAAGGATCAAATATATTTTTTCAAGAAACATAGGTAATAAAGGTGTCATGAAAGAAGATAATTTCAAAAGCATTTTATGTTATTTTTAATATTCTGCATTGATTTAGATAATCGATATTCAGACCACTACTCACACTATAGAGCTCTTGCCAATCCATTCACACATGTTCATTTCTCTTAATCACCCTATGAGTTCTATGTCCACATTTACTTTTTCCCCTCTGATACCCTCTCCTATTTTGAAATACTTGGGTTATTAGAATGCTGCTCTTCAGATAGACCATTTTGGAAATGCTCTTTTTTTCCTGACTCCCAAATATTGGTATTGATCAATGGAGAATCCTGAGGCTTCTTTCTCTCTCTCTCTCTCTCTCTCACACACACACACACACACACAAACACACACACACACATATATAACTGCCTATGCATGTGCTAACTAACTGTCAGAATAGGGACATCTATTTTTGAGAAGCAAGTTAATCCTTATACTTCTTAATTCCTTATGGGCAAATTTCCCAGCCACATTTTCTCCAGAAATTATAGACATTATTACAAGGACATCTGAGCATACTTTTTTAGACCAAGAGACAATCAACAGCTCACGGAAGCTCAAAGAGAGCTCCAAAGCTCAGTGAGTAAATTACCACTCTCAGAAAGTAGGAGAATTTTTCCTTAATAGGTCAATTACTTTCCCCCCTCTTTGGTCTTCACAACTTCAAAGCATCCTAAATGTCTAACCTCGTAGGTCAAATCATATTCTCCTAGTATGTAAGGATCTATGTAGTACATTATTCCAGTAATGTAGAAACTATAGAATTTGGATACTATCATTATTCTGACATAAATTATAGATTGCAATAGCTTTCATTTCTTTTTTAATTGCACAAAACATGATAAAAATTTTAGATGTTTGTCCTTATCTTTGCAAGTGTTTATATGTGTATGTGTGTGTACAAGAGGAAGATATATCCTATTATAAGTATTAAAAGACAGAAAACATTTCCCAAGTGTTTATTTGTGTAAGTATATACATACACATATACATTCATACTCTATATGGAGAAAGAGAGAGAGAGAGAGAGAGAGAGAGAGAGAGAGAGAGAGAGAGACAGGAAGATAAAAGAGAGAGACAATCATCTAATAATTTAATCATTTAATCATTCATCATAGGATATATACATATACAGGTCTCTCTCAATATATATATATATATATTTATATATATATATATGTCTGTGTGTGATCTAATTATTTAATCATTTATCATAAGATGTATACACATGCAGGTTTCCATATATATGTGTGTGTGTGAAGGAGAAAAGAAAAAAAAAACTAGCATTCAGTAATTCTAGAATTTAGTCAGAGAAGCTATAAAACCTACCCTGAAAGTCCAAAAACAAAAACATTTCTTTCCTCAATCCATGGTGTAGAGAAAAAAAAAAGTCTCATGATTTTGAAGGCATCATTGCTCATGCTATATGAAAGCTATAAAAGGGGACCTCTCAAACTATTTTAGTGTGTGTTTTCCTATGTAAACAAGATCACTCAAAATTCCAGACGATGAGGAAACTTGGGAATTCTGCCTGTCTTTTTAGAGTTGTAGCACAGCTTCAGGAGCAAACAACGTAATTTTTTTAAAGAGCAAAATGTGATACCAATTTATTGACCAAAACATGTTTTGGGCCAGAAGTAGATATGGAATTTGATCCCCTTTGAATGACCCAGAGATACTCACAATTTCCTTGATTACAATTTCAAAGAGTGATCAATTAGGTCAGTCATGGGCCTATTGTCTGATCCTCTAAAGTTGGATGGATAAGAAAGTAGTAGAGATTTATCAGTAAATGTGCCTATACATACATGCATGTGTATATACCTGTACAAATGCATACATATGTATATGCATGTGTATGCATTTATACATATACATGAGCATATAGATTTATTAAAAGAACACTCACTTTTCTCTGTATATGTATATGCATATATCCTCATGTTTTTATCCTGATTTCAAAACCATATCAATGCTTAATTTCTTCTTTAATTCATTAAAGCAAAGAATCCTATTTCTATTTTATCAGGTAAATTTAGCTTAAGTTATTTTTAAGAACTCCCTATTCAGAAAATTACATTCATAGAAATCAGCTATAAATTTCATAATTTTAGAATTTTAGAAAAGAGATAAAAAGGGTAAAAAGAGGGGGAAGTAACAAGGAAGAAATAGAGTTTCTTTTGCTTCACTGACTTGATCCAACCTGGTATGGCATTCCTGATTTGGGGAAGCTTGAGAGTGATGTCAGAAAGCAATTAAAGGGATGTTTTCTAAAGCCTACATTCACATCCCCAGCTATCATAATGAGGTCTTCTACAGACATAAAGAGGAGCACATTATCTGACCTAACAGAGTCAGTAAAGATCTTTAAGGTAAGAAGTTTGAGAGCAACAGGAGACCTAAATCACAATTTGGTTCAGTAAAATATCTCTCCAGGCTTCTCTAGCATTTGCAACAGCTCATCATGTTTATCCCCTGCCTTTGATACCCACCTGAATTTCTCCCACAGTTGACAAAATCAAACCTTCCTGTTTTATACTAACCTTTCTCATCTCTGAATTATGCTTGCACTGTTGCAGTTAGAGGTAATTCAGCACTTGTTTGTCTCTTATTTCACATATGTAGGTAGAGTTCTGCTATGTACATTGAGTGTCTGAGAGCACTGCCCCAGGCCTACATTCAATCAATAATCATTTATGTAAAGTGTACAATATGTGAGACTACTTGAGAAGCACTGAAGGACTTAAATAAATAAACAAAACATAGGACTTCTTCTCAATGAGTTTATAGAAGTGGAAATAAAAGTTTATAGAAACTTATATAGAAACTATATAGAAAAAAACTTTATGTGTACAAACTATATAGAAAAAAGAGTTTATAGAAGTGAAAATAAAACATAAATATAATTGCTATATTCAGAAATGTTCCCTAGATTGTTGTTACCCCAATGACTAACCCAGGCCTCTGACCTTGGAAGCCCCCAGAAGCAGAAATGAGAGGGATACTTTTTCCTGGAGGAAGAGATCCAGTCCAGTGTCTCCCCTGAGTGAGAGAATACCACATTCAAGGATTTTTCCAACCTTCTAGTGTCATGGTTCTGCTTCTATCCTAGACCCTTCTGGAGGAACCAGGAATCCAGGACCTCTTTCTTACTACTAAATCCTGCATGAGTTCCAGCATATGTAGAACTCATCTGTCATCCTTTTTCCATCAGTTACTTCCCCTTTGAGGTTTCATACATATTAATTCTGAAGCCTATCAATTTTGGTCTGTTGGAGCTGAAAAATATAGAACAGAACAAGCTTGACTTGAAATATACAATGATCTTGACATGAATGTTTAAGAGATTTGCTATTTTCCCGGGACAGTTCAAGAGAATCTCCTAAGAAGACTTCTCAAACTGAATCTTAGCCACCTATTTTTGTAGATCCGTGGGGGCATGAGTGATACTACCAGAACTAATATTAATTTAGCAAATATTAAGTGCTACACTGTACTAGACATTTCACTAGATACAAAAATAAAAAGGAAACACTCCTTGCCCTCAGGAAAATTCCTTTCCACTGGCATTGGGATATAGGAGTAAGGAGGAGAATTACATGAACTCATAAATGCAAACAATGTAAAAAGAAATACAAAATAATTTTTTTTATATTTTTTTAGGAAAATTCTTTCCATGGTTACATGATTCATATTCTTACTTTCTCACCCCCTAAACCTCCCTGCAACCCCCATAGCCAATGCACATTTCCACAGGTTTCTTCATGTGTCATTGATCAAGACCTATTTCCATATTATTGACAGTTGTACTAGGGTGGTCATTTAGAGTTTTCTTCCCGAATCCTGTGCGCATCAACCCATGTGTTCAAGCAGTTGATTTTCTTTTGTAGTTCTTCCTCTGAATGTGGGTAGTGTCCTTTTCCATAAATCCCTCAGAATTGTCCTGGGTCACATGGAATTCCTCCAGTTTATTATTCCTTTGAGCACAATAGCATTCCATCACCAAGAGATACCAAAACTTGTTCAGCCATTACCCAATTGAAGGGCATATCCTCATTTCCAGTTTTTTTGCCACTACAAAGAGCTCAGCTATAAATATTTTTGTACAAGTCTTTTTCCCTATGACCTCTTTGGGGTTCAAACAGAGCAATGGTATGGCCAGATCAAAGGACAGGCAAGCTTTAGGGTCTCTTTGGGTATAGTTCCAAATTGCCATCCAGAATGGTTGGATCAATTCACAACTCCACCAACAGTGCATTAATGTACCAATATTGCCACATCCCCTCCAGCATTCATTACTCTATCCTCCTATCATTTTAGCCAATCTGCTAGGTGTGAGGTGATACCTCAGATTTGTCTTGATTTGCATTTCTCTAATCATTAGAGATTTAGAATACTTTCTCATGAACTTATTGAATTTGATTTCTTTATCTGAAAATTACCTATTCATGTCCCTTGCTCATTTATCAATTGGGGAATGGCTTGATTTTTTTTGTACAATTGATTTAGCTGCTTGTATATTTGAGTAATTAGACCTTTATCAGAGTTTTTTGTTATAAAGATTTTTTTCCCAGTTTGTTGTTTCCCTTCTGATTTTTGGTTGCATTTTTTGTTTGTACAAAAAATATTTAATTTAATATAATCAAAATTATTTATTTTACATTTTGTAATTTTTTCTAACTCTTTGCTTGGTTTTAAAATCTTTCCTTTCCCAGAAATGACAAGTATACTATTCTGTGCTCACCTAATTTACTTATAGTTACCTTCTATATATTCAAGCCATTCACCCATTCTGTTTATCTTGGTGTAGGGTGTGAGATGTTGATTTAGGCTCAATCTCTCCCATATTGTTTTCCAATTTTCCCAGAAGTTTTTGTCAAATAGTGGGTTTTTGTCCCAAAAGCTGGTTCTTTGGGTTTATCAAAGACTGTCTTGCTGACGTCACTTACCTCAAGTCTATTCCACTGATTCTCCCTTCTGTCTCTTTGCCAGTTTGATATTGTTTTGATGACTACTGCTTTATAATGCGGTTTAAGATCTGGTACTGCTAGGCCACCTTCCTTCATATTTTTTTTAATTATTTCCCTTGATATTCTTGGTCTTTTGTTCTTCCAAATGAACTTTGTTACACTTTTTTTCTAATTCAGTAAAAAAAAAAAGTTTTTTGGTATTTTGATAGGTATAGCATTAAATAGATAAATTAATTTGGGTAGGATGGTCATTTTTATTATGTAATCGCTTCCTACCCTTAAGCAATCAATGTTTTCCAATTGTTTAGATCTAGTTTTAATTGTGTGGAAAGGGTTTCATAGTTGTGTTCATATAATTCCTGTCTTTGTTTTGGCAGATAGATTCCTAAGTATTTTACATTGTTTAGAGTCATTTTAAATGGAATTTGTCTTTGTAACTCTTCCTCCTGCAATGTGTTGGAAATATATAAAAATGCTGATGATTTATGTGCATTTATTTTTTATCCTGCAACTTTGCTAAAGTTGTTGATTATTTCTACTAGCTTTTCAGTTCATTCTCTAGGATTTTTTAAGTAGACGATCATATCATCTGCAAAGAGTGATAGCTTGCTCTCCTCATTGCCTATTTTAATACCTTCAATTTCTTTTTCTTCTCTAATTGCTACTGCTAGTGTTTCTAGTACAATGTTAAATAATAGAGGTGATAATGCGCATCTTTATTTCATGCCTGATCTTATTGGGAAGGCATCTAATTTATTCCCATTGCATAAGATGCTTGTTGATGGTTTTAAATATATACTGTTTATTATTTTTAGGAAATATTCCTCTATTCCTATTCTTTCTAGTGTTTTCAATAGGAATAGGTATTTTATTTTGTAAAAGGTTTTTTCAGCATCTATTGAGATAATCATGTGATTTTTGTTTGTTAGCTTGTTGATATGGTCAATTATGTGGATGGCTTTCTTAATGATGAACCATACTTGCATTCCTGGTAAAAATCCCACCTGATCATGATGGATAGCCCTCATAATTACTTGTTGGAGTCTTTTTGCTAATATTCTATTTAAGATTTTTACATCTATGTTCATTAAGGAGATTGGTCTATAGTTTTCTTTCTCTGTTTTGGGTCTGCCTAGCTTTGGAATCAGTACCATATTAGTGTCATAAAAGGAATTTGGTAGAAGTCCTCCTTTGCTTATTATGTTGAATAATTTCTATAGTATTAGGATTAGTTGTTCTTTGAATATTTGATAGAATTCACTTGTGAATCTTGGGCCCTGGAGATTTTTTCTTAAGGAGTTCTTTGAAGGTTTCTTCAATTTCTTTTTCTGATACTGGATTAGTAAAGTTTTCTATTTCTTCTGCTGTTAATCTAGGCAATTTATATTTTTGTAACTATTCATCCATATGCCCTAAATTGCTATATATACTGCCATATATTTGGGCAAAGTAGTTTATAATGATTGCCTTAATTTCCTCTTCATTAAAAGTGAGGCCTCCCTTTTGATCTTTGATAGTGTTAATTTGGTTTTCTTCTTTCTTTTTTATTAGATTGAATAGGACTTTGTCTTTTTATCTGTTTTTTCAAAATACCAGCTTCTTGTCTTATTTATTCAATAGTTCTTTTACTTTCAATTTTTTTTAATTTCTCCTTTGATTTTTAGTATTTCTAATTTAGTTTTCATCTGGGGACTTAAAATTTTTTGTCTTTCTAGTTTTTAAAGTTGCATGCCCAATTCATTAAACTCTGCCCTCCCTAATTTTTTAATATATGCACTCAATAATATAAATTTTCCCCTTAGAATAGCTTTGGATGCATCCCATAAGTTTTAGTAAGAAGTATCATCATTGTCATTGTCTTCAATGAAATTATTAATTGTTTCTATGAATTTGTTTTTAACTAACTTATTTTGGAGAATAATATTATTTAATTTCCAATTAGTTTTTGGTTTGCCTCTCCAGGTATCCTTGCTAATAATTATTTTTATTGTATTATGATCTGATAAGGTTGCATTTATTATTTCTCCTTTTTGCATTTGTTTGTCATGTTTAAATGCCCTAGTACGCAGTCAATCTTTGTGAGTATTTCATGTGCTGCTGAAAAGATGGTGTATTCCTTTTTGTTCCTATTCATTTTCCTCCATATATGTATTAACTCTAATTTTTCTAGGATTTCATTCACCTCTCTCATCTCTTTCTCATTTATTTTTTGGTTTGATTTATCTAGATCTCATAGGGGAAGGTTGAGGTCACCCACTAGTATAGTTTTGCTATCTCTTTCGTCCTTGAACTCCACTAGCTTCGTTAGAAATTTGGATGCTATACTGTTTTGTGCATACATGTTGGGTACTGATATTTCTTTATTGTTTATACTGCCTTTTATCAGTATTAATTACCTTCCCTATCTCTTTTAACCAGACCTATTTTTACTTTGGCTCTGTCAGAAATCATGATTGCAACTCCTGGCTTCTTTTGCTTACTTGAAGCCCAATAGATTTTGTTCCAGCCTTTCATTTTTACACTATATATGTCTGCCTGTGTAATGCATATTTATTGTAAACAACATATGGTAGGATTTTGGTTTCTAATCCACTCTGCTATTTGTTTACGTTTTATGGATGAGTTCTTTCCATTCACATTCAGAGTTATAATTATCAACTGTGTATTCCCAGACATTTGATTCTCTCTCTTTGTCTTATCTTTTCTTCTTTAACTATTTCCTACTATACCAGTGTTTTATTTTTAATCAGTTCCCCTGATCCTCTCCCTTATTGTACTTCCCTTTCTTCCCTCCCTTTTCTAATTCCCTTCTTATTCTTACTTAGGGTCTTTTTAAGCTACCACCCCACCCTCTCCCTTCCTAGTGTTGCGTCCTTCCCCACCAGTCTTCTGTTACCCTTCTACTTCTCTATAGGGCATGAATCAATTCTCTGCTCCAATGCATCTGATTGTTCTTCCCTCTTTAAGTTAATTTCAATGCACTTAAGTATTAAGTATTTCCTCTCTCCACCCTCTTTACCCCTTCAGTGTATTGATCTTCCCCATTCGCCCCACTCACTTCTTTATAGAATATAAATTTACTTCATTTTGTCTGTTTTCCCATTTTTCTTCATATTAACTCCTTTTGTTTTCCCCTCTAGTTTTATATATGTATATAATCTTGACATTTCATCATGTACAGTTTTTCACTGTTCCCTCTAAGTAAACTTCTTCTAGTTACCCTCTTCACAAAAACAATTTTAATATTTACAAATATCTTCTTTTCTTCTAGGGATACGAATTGATTGAACTCATTGGGTCCCTTAAAGAAAATATTTCTTTTTTTCTTTTTTTCCCCTCTCTCTTAATAACTTTATGCTGATTCTCTTGAGTTCTGTGTTTGGGCAGCAAACTCTGTTTAAGTCCGTTTTTTTCTTGATGAATACTTGGAAGTCTTCAATTTTATTGAATGACCATATTTTCCACTGCAAAAATATAGTCAGTTTTCCTGGATAGTTGATTATGTGGTTATAGACCCAGTTTTCTTGCTTTCCAGAATATTGTACTCCTTGCCCTCTGGCCTTTCAATGTAGATGCAGCCAGATCCTGTGTTATTCTAACTGTGGTTCCCTGATATCTGAATGACTTCTTCTTAGCAGCTTGTAATATTTTTCCCTTGGTCTGGTAGTTTTTGAATTTGGCTATGATATTCCTAGAAGTTGTCAGTTGTGGATTAAGTGTAGGAGGTGATCTGTGGATTCTTTCAATTTCAACTTTTCCCTCTTGTTCAAGAATGTCAGGGCAGTTTTCTTGGATAATTTCCTGTAGAATGATATCTAGACGTTTTCTTTTGTCATGATGTTCTGGTAGACCAATAATTCTTAAATTGTCTCTTTGCGATCTGTTCTCCAGATCTTTGGTAGTATCAATGAAGTGTTTCATATCCTCCTCAAATTTTTCATTTTTTATTTTGTTTTATATATTCTTGCTTCCTTGTGAAGTCATTTGCTTCTAGTTGTTGATTTCTCTTTTTTAAAGACTGAGTTTCATTCCTGCCTTTTGGTCATCCTTCTCCTTCTGGTCTGATTTTCTTTGTATATCATCTTTGGTTTCTTTGCTTTGTTTTCAAGCTGGACAGTTTTGGCTTTTAAGACTTTATTTTCTTGTTTTAGTTCATGTGATTCCTTTTTAAAATTGTCTCCAGCCTCTCTTGTTTGCTTTTTGAGTTCCTGAAGTTCTTGAGTTAATTGAATTTTGAGATCTTGCAAGGTCTGTGTCCAATTCACTGGAGCTTCCTGATCTTCTTCTATTTCATTTGATCGTTTTTTCCATTCCTGGAAAGAAGCTGTCAATTATAATTTCTTTTAACTTTTTCTATTGTTTACTCATATTTTTTTCCTTTTCTGTCCTGCTAGTTTAAGCAGATGGATTTAATGAGCTTTGATGAAAGATCTTCCCATAGCTGGTAATGGAGATTTGTAGTTATATTCTCTGTAGTATTTGGGGGAGGGGTGTTAGAATTTCCCTTCCCTCTGAAGACTTCTTCTCTTTCCAATTGATGGGATTAAGCCTGGACTGGATTATTCTGTATTGCTTAATGTGCCCTGAGGCTAAAACCTAGAGAGAGAGAAAAAAAGGGGGGCCATAAGGATAAGATAGAGTGTTTTTACTGAGCTGTCCAGCAGTAGGATCCCCCTGCTTTGTCCTGCTGTTAGACATGATTTATTTCCTCTTGAAGCACTCTGTTCTCTAGCTTGGTGTTGTAAAGCAAGTAGGTCTGAAGTTTTGCTCCATCTAAGCTGCCATCTTCTGAGAGTTTTTGCTGTGTTTCTCTGGCTTTCTCCTCTAGCCACCTTCCCAGTGCCTTTGTTCAACTCCCTGACTCTGGGGCCAGCAAGGCCCTCTCTCACAGGCCTGCCCAGAGATTTCAGGGGCTGCTGGAGACTCCGCATAGCCTGTGGAGCAGGCTTCCTGGGATTTCCCTTCTTAACCCTCAGACCCAAGAGTTCAAGAATTCAAGCCCTTTTTTGGTGTACCTCTTGAGTTGTCCAACTGTAGGATCCCCTACTCTGTCGTATTGCTAGATTTGGTCCTCTTTCTTCTCTAAGCTCTTTCTTTTCTATCTCTGTGTGGAAAGGGTGAGGAGGTTTTAAGATTTGTTCCGTCTAAGTCACCATCTTCCCAGAATCCCTCCACAAAGTAATTTTAAGAGAAAGACATCTTTAAAACAGAGAATTTAAGATTAAACATGCAATCACCCTCCTGATAAGGATTCAGTGTGAAGGCTGACAGATTATTTTTGGATTTGGGCAATGTGGGTGATTGTTTTATTCGACTATGCATGTTTGTAATTGGGTTTTGTTTCCCTCACTTTATCAATTTGTAGTAGGGGGAAGAAGAAAGGAAAAAAAAATTGGATTAGACAATTTAATGACATTTAAATTTTTAAAAATTGGAAAATCTTATAGCAGTTTGCTCCTGTGTGAGATTTTGAAGGAAGCTGGAGATATTATTAGACAGAAATAAAACTAGTCAGAGCTAAGATGGCAAGATAGAGGAAGAAATATAGCTGAATTCTCCCAACAATCTCTTCCAAACAACATTAACATAATGCCTGTAATTAAATTTTGGAGTTGCAGAACTAACAAAAAGCCTGAATGAGATACTTTTTCTATTCCAAAAGAACTTAAGAAGTCAGAATGAGATGTCTATTACATCAGGGGTGGGCCTGTCCTGAGTGTATACAGCAGCAACAAGAGCTGTGGCAACATCAGCCTTGAATTCTGGAGGCTGCTGCAATAGCAGAGGTAGCTTCTTCAGGAGCTCTCATGCTAAAGATTGACAGGGGATGGTGCAATTGGTCAAAAAGACATTGTAAGAGACCACTGTGCTAGCACTAAACACAGGATCAGATGCTATTTGGTAACTCTTTCAAATACATAGTTCAGGTCACAATTTCAGGGCAGAGAGGAAAGCCTGGGTCACAAGGGAGCATGGGTCCTGGTTGAAGTAGGAAGTTGGGAGTACTAGTGTTTGTCACTATAAGGGTTCAGGGACCCTTTTTGGGTAAGGACCAAAGAACCAACCAGGAACACCTCTCCTCAGATCACACCATCTTGGAAGCACCAAAAACTTACAAACTCTAGAACTCTGTGAAAATAACACATGAAAAAGCCTGAATTCTTGAACAGGTTCATGACTTCTCACCCTATCCCCCACATATACAGAGAATAAATTCAACATAAAGCTCAGAGTCAAGAAATAGGCTGGAAAATTAGCAAACAACAACAACGAAATGTTGATGATAAAAGGAAAGATCAAAACACAAACTCAGAAGAAGATAATGTGAAAAGAGGAGCTACAAGCAAAACCTCAGAAAAAATATTAGGACACAAGGTCAAAAAGAATTCTTGTAAGATCTAAAAATTTCAAAAAGCAAAGAAGAATGGTAGAGGGAAAATTGGGAAAGAAATGAGCAATATTAGAAAATTATGAAAAGAGAGTAATTTGGTAAAAGAGGCAGAAAAATGAAAGAAACTTACCTGGATTAAGGGGTTGGCAACCTGGGTAGTATACTAATCACTGCTATTGATTTAGATCTAGGAATTAAAAAGATAAAGACAGAATTGGAAAGAGAAGAGCTGGTTAAGCAAAGAGTATCTGAGATGAGGTTTTAGATTTCTGGACCATTTTTTAAAAAGAAAAATAGTATTGTTAGGATGCAGATTACCTCACGACACTGATTTGGGGGTGAGAATTTAAGTTTTTTGGTTAGGCCATGATCATAATTATTAAAGTGACTCTCTCACAACTAGGAATAACCTAACTTGGCTAAGGCAGCATACAGCATAGTAAATCAATTTTAGGAGCTTATTATTCAGCCCCTCCCTTGATCATCCCAAGACGTCTTTAAATGGTGATAGCTAATTAAGAGATGTTCCATTAACCTATCCACCTTTACCCATCCCCATAGATGGACAGGTCACGTACACTAGGAAAGGAACCTTGTCTTCTTCATTCATTAATCAAATTCTGTCAAAAAGGAAGACATTCCTTGGGATTCCAAAGGACAAAGAAAAGGCAAAAAGCTGCAGACTAGATGGTATCTGTGACCCAGATCTCAGCCACAGGAATACACAGTAATTTTTCCTAATAAATAGGAACTAATATAGTATATAAAAAGTAAATTCTCACACTATGATAAGCTTTTGGTCAGGAATGGAGTGTGACTAAGAAGAGGTAATAAATATAAATTTGCCTGGAATCTTGCATGTAGAGTTTTGAATTGAAAAAGGAGAAGTGGGAAATAAATTGGATATATCTATCTGCAAAATTGGTTACCAGAGAAAGTAGTTACCTGAGTGTTAGAATAAAGGTAGAGGCACCCAGAAATCAAGAGAAGAAAATATTCAGGAAAGGATTTTGAAACAAAATTCAAAAACTCAGATGTTTATACATGAAGGTATTAAGTATAAATAATAGTAGATGACTAAAATAGTGGAGACATTCTCAAAGAAAAGCAGGGACCCCTAATCCATATATAAGGATACCTTATAGGGTACATATTAGCAATTATATAATATAATATTTTACATAATTAAAATTTAAAAACCTTGAAATACAAAGCAGACTAGGAGAAATGAATGAAAAACATATAATCAAAATATCATGAATATTTTCTGAGGTAGATATTATTTCTGAATTGGGGAAGATGGCAGTAAGGAAAAGCTTCATAAAATAGGTGATCATAGCTGAATTGGACTTTGAACAATATATAGGATTTCAATAAATATATTATTGGTTAAAATAACTCTAGAAATAATCAGCAATATAGGTGAAGACATAGATGGAGTCAAAACATGAGGGTATACTTATGAAATGATGACTAGTTCATAGGAATATAGACACGTATATATCATACTGTAGTAGAAAACCAAAAGAGATCAAATAGTGGTTTAGATTATATTGGAATATTGCCCAAAACCAAAGGATTTAGTTTATCTAGAAGTCAAAAGAAAAAAAAATAATATATCCCTATCATAGAAGAATTCCTCTCAGTTTGCTATTATTAGGATTCTTGCAAAAGGGGCACAAATATTTTGCCTCTATTTGGCATATTTACGGAGCATCAGCATCCTGGAAGAGGTGTTTTTTTATTGTCTGGCACACAAAAGCCCTGGTAGGGAGGGTGAAGAACTTACAATCTATAATATTACAATTAATATCCAATAACATATTTTATAAGATTTATTACTAATCACTTGAAGTAGAGGAAATAAAAAGACAAAAGTAAAAGCCCGAGTAAAGAGAAATTTTCCCGACCTCACAGGCAGGAGAAGAGAGAGAGAAAGGGCGGGGTTATAGAAACTTTAACTCCAAAACGTAAGGACATAACCTGAGGACAAAAATGGGATCCTGGGAAATTGGGTCGTGGGGTACAAAATTTTAATTACACAAACTAAAGCAGAAAGGTGTTTCCTCTAATAATGCACAGCTTTCTAGAGGTAATTTATTAGTTCCAGGTGAAAATGGTTAATAAAGATTTTCAAATGAGGCTGAGGCACAGAGAGGACAAGCCCTAAGTACTGCTCAAAGAGGCCTCACCCCGCCTCAAAAGGATCCATGCCTGCACCCATGGCAGCCACTCAGGGAAACTACCTACTAACTGTTCCTTGCTTGTTGGTGGCCTAATTTAGACCTATCATAGTCAGGAAATATGACACAAAATTGGTGGTTTGGAACATTGACTTGGGAACACCAAACCTGGAAATATGAAGAATCCATGACTTGATAAGGATATATTCACCCATAAGATATTATAGAGTGAATTCTGAGGAATAGGCTGGGAAAGTCATATATGATGATGTATTTAAGATTAGGCATGGAAGGAGTATGATGGGCGAAAAAGTGAACATGGAAGCAAAGAAGATACTGAGGAAATTCAGTGGGTTTGAGCAATGGCTTAGGCAAAGTAATTGATGTGTCAGGACAAAAAGCATATGCATTTAGAATTAGAATAGTTGTTCTAAATCACCTCTGATGTCTCTTCTAGCTATAAATCTATGATCCTAGAAGACTACAGGAAATAAAACTAGAACAGACAAGAACAAAGTGATCTCAGATACAAAAGTCTCCGAAGCACAAAATAATTTGATATAACCAGTTAATCAGTACTTATTAAGGTCTTTCTATGCGTTGGCTACCATGCAAAACAATTATTCAGTGTTTACATTTTCCAAGTTATTGAAGAGATACTTAAGGTTTTCAAAGGACAAAATAGAGGCAGTAGACTGACTTGAGGTTTCATCAAGTGACAAAACCTATAAAAATAGGAATTATTTATTTTATCATTAAATGCAGCTCAGTTTTAAAGATATGGTTAATAATGTCAAGGCAGGAAAGGAATATGAACAATGAGTTATTTAGGGACTGTGATCTTACAGTTATATCTATGAGAGTACATTCACCCCTTTTCTCCCTATCCTTAGTATAAATATACACAATTATTAACATACTTTAAAATGGTAAACCCCAACCCTCTTCACATCCCAGCATAAATAATCTCGGAAATATTTTCACATTTAGTTGTCAAAAAAGCATATCACTAAAATAATTGTTGACTTTAAATTGGCCTTTTCATCTACAGTTGAAGTTGCTAGACAAAACATTTAACAGGTGGTCAATTAAGGTTATGTTGACACAGAACTGTCAATAGGACAAAGACTGAAATTTAGAGGGTATAAGTAATAGCAGCTCAAGAAGTTAAATCTCCTCTACCTCAACCCAATTGCTTTGTTTACTGCATTTCACGTTATAGATTATAAAGTTGATTAGAAGGCATGTTTTGGGCTACTTTATTTAGAAGCCAAAATTATTATTTGTAAATTTAAGTCTGTGACAGTGTCCAAATATTTTGTCAATGAAACCATTATGAAGGCAACAAATTGGTGGTTATTAATTAAGCTCACAGATTTCAGACTTGAATGGTTTTACTAATTCCATCTTTTTCCAGCCCCTTTAGCTAGCTGTACTTAAATTCTTGAGTCTGTTAGCTAATGTACCTGCAGCTTTAAGGGATAATCACTAATAAATAGAATCTATATGAAAGCTAGATGTAGCAGACCTTTATTTGTATGAATCTATATTTAGAAATAGAAATAACCTCTTCTAACTTCAACTATACTCAAGCCCTTGCTTTTATAGTTGAAGAATCCAAGGAGCAAGAAACTTAAGGTGACCTGCCCTGTGTCACTCATTTTTAATAATTTTTAGGAGTTGCATTTGAACCGTGGTCCTATGAGTCAAAAGATGATGTTCTTTCTGATTTGCCATGCTGTCTTCCAATGTGTATTTAAATAATATCTTCATAACTCAGAGCCCACATTGTTTTGCCAAGACACTGCAACTTACTCAGAACTTAGAAAAATGGTATTTCATTAAATATCTTTGCTTTGGATGGATTCCCAAAGTGGAAACTCACTCTATACAAATTTTACTTCTTATCAGTGTCTGTCCAGTTATGTCCAGTCTAAGCACTAAAATAAGAGTATAAGTGAACCACTTAAGAATTAAGATAAATTAATTATGGTATTTGTGCTATGTAATGCAGTATTTTTTGCATTGCAATATTGGCCTAAGCTAAGCTGTCAATTACCCTGGATGAAATCTTGAGGATGGCATGCTCCATGGGGCAGGTGCCAACTAGCAGTTGGGCTAAGACTATAAAAGCCCCTGCAAACCCAAGCCTGGGTTCTGTTTTCCCCTGACTTCACCCTGATCACATACTTACCTCTGACCTTCTCCTGGGGCCCTGGATGGTGAAGGGCGGTGAAGGATGGTGGAATTGTGGGTAGGAAAATAGGATAGCCTAGATCTTAGGACCTTCCTTAAGAGCAACCCAACTACATTCATTTCCTTTTCAACTGATTAGCTATAGGATCAAATTAATTACTAACAAGAGACGGTTTAGCTCTGGCTGAGGGCAGCCAGCCCTCCTCTGCCTGCCAAGACCTTCTTAGGACCTTAGCAAGCACCAGTCAGCTGACTATAGCAACAGCTTAGTAACACCTACGCCCACTTACCTTGGTCATTCCTTCCCCAGTTTCAATAAATCCCTTAGCCTTTAATCAGAGAATCTTGTGATTATTCCTATACCATCAAGGCTAAGGAGATTAGGGAAGATGAGAGAATACTGAGCAGTTTGAGGTTCAGTTGAGGTTCTACCTAACCTCCATTGCTGAGGCAGGAAGTTCAAGTCCTGACTTCCTGCTAGTCTGCCATCATCCAATAAGAGGCAGTTACCTCAGCAGGGAGGGGCGGCCTACCATACATCTTAAAGGAGCCTAACAGCTAGCAGTGAAGATTCACTGTGCACTTAGCTTACAGGGTTTGAATTTATACTTAATCAAGTTCATTCCCAGCTGAGGTTGCTCAACCTTGATAACATCCAACCCCAATCTCCTGCTTGACTAGTTTCTGGCTCCAAGGCCCCCTAGTAGTGACTTTACTACCTGCATAACAGCTACTAATATAGGATTGAATTAGCTAGACTTTTCTAATTTCTAGATTGCTTTTCTCCTTCTTGAATGTATGCTTACATTTCAAATATTCAATTCAATTAAAAACATTTAAGTGCTTACCATGTGCTAGGCATTGTGCTGGGCACTATAGATACAAAAACGGGGGAAAATAGTCCTTGCCCTTAAGGATCTTTCAATTTCATTGGGAAGACAACGTACAAACAATTATATGCAAAATATCTCTCTTTTTTTAGAGGCAGACCTTAAGATGGCTTATCCAGCAAGTAAAGGCTGCTTGGTCAGTTATCCTGTTAAAGAAAAAAATAGAAACATAAGTTTTGATTATATACTTATTCCTAATATTCTAATACTTTTTTATTTAAAATAATGTTGACATCTTTTTGTTGTTTGCCATAGTCATTTTTGAATATAGAACTATCTCCTTCTAACAAAGAAAAAAATTAAGACAAACCAATAAACAAGGGTGCCTTTTCCAGCATAGGAGCACAATTAAGTACCAATAACCTGCTATTACTCTATCAAAGATAATTGAATCTCTTTAATCATATGCTTTCTGGAACCAATATTAGTATTTGTATTTAACCTGTGTTTAGCTTATTAACTAATCAGAAATTTACAAAGTGCTATGATTCAGCCCTGATCAAATACAATCAGCTACAACTTGGGCTTTTAAAAGCTACTAACTGCTTTCAGCCTTAAAGGCTTGAGGGAATCCTTACTTTCAGACTTATTAAGTCTTTGCTGATACCCTTTATTCTGCTTATGCCAGCATCAGAGAAGTTGAAAGTGGAAGGCTTAGGGATCTTCTCCTTCACTTCAGGCATTAAGCCTTCAATTATCCTAACACTTTGGGCAGGGTACGTGACATCTATCCATGTCTGTCTTACCAGCGTAAGTACCTTTCACAAGTCTGCAAAAGAGAAATAGCTTTTTATATAGTTTCTTTTATTGACAAACTGTCTTTCTCTATGATTGCCTGCAAATAACCTGTCTTATACAAACATAGAAGCTATTTAGACAGTCTTCTTTCTGATATTCCAAACTATGAAATCTCCCACAGATTTTTGTACTTTTTTTAACCCTTCTCTTTCCTTAGTAATAAATGCTACATGTTCAGAGTATTAATTCTTCTTTTATGAAGAATTATTGGGGGCAGCTGGGTAGCTCAGTGGATTAAGAACCAGGCCTAGAGACAGGAGGTCCTAGGTTCAAATCTGGCCTTAGACACTTCCCAGCTGTGTGACCCTGGGCAAGTCACTTGACCCCCAATACCTACCCTTACCACTCTTCTACCTTGGAGCCAATATACAGTATTGACTCCAAGACTGAAGGTAAGGGTTTTAAAAAAAAGAATTATTCATCATAAAGGAATTTTGTAAATAACTGTAGTCTCTAGGCAATAAAGTATTGTCTTGATTTTTTGATCCAACAGTTAACAAGGTACTTATCAAATAGTAATTGCTTAAATAAATTATTATTGACTTAGTGATTGATTGAATGATAAAAATAATCACTTTCCTTTTCTTAACATTTTGACTTATGGGTGCCCATTGATTGGGAAATTTCTAAATAAGCTGTGTTATATGAATACAATGCAATGTCATTATAAAAGCCAGTATATTATAGTAAAGAGTTTTCTTGGTTTGAAGTCAGAAAAACCTCAGTTCAAATCCTGCCTCAGATACTACCAAATCACTTCACTTATGAAACTGATTTCTCATTTGTAAAATATATATATAATCATACCTCTTAATAATTACCATTATTGGGAAGGGTTAAATGGGTTAACATGTAAAATTCTTAGCAAATTTAAGGTGTTATGTTGTTTTCTCCATTAGAATATAACTTTCTCTAGAACAGGAATTATCTTTTTACTTCGCTTCTCTGTATAATGAAGAGTTAGACAGTATCTTATATGTGGTATCGTATATGTAGTAAGCACTTAAATGTTTATTGATTTACAAAGATATTAATATCAAACAATATATGTAGATAATTCACAGAACTAGGAAGATATATAGTAATATTTGTGTAAGAATTGACAGAGTATGAAGAAAACACAAGCAAGCCAAAAATGTATACAAAGATTACAATAAAGTAAACAATAACATTACAGGGTAGTTAAATTCTTATGATTATAACTGTCTTAGTCCTAGAGAACTCATTGATTGGGAAACAAAATTTTCCTCCTCTCAAAAAAAACCCAAACAAACTGGGTACCAGAGGTATGAAAAGCAGTGTACAGCTTTAGCAATTATTTTTCTAATAATAGACTCTATGACTTTTCATAGACTATTCCACCATGATCAGAATTGTCTCCATTATCTCTGCTATTTTGGAATTTCTGGTTCTTTTCAGTAATTATCATAAGTGCCTACTTCCTTGTATAGATCTATTTAAAAATTTCCTTAATTGTTAATATCCTTCTTAACTTTGTATTCATTTTTGATATATCCTATATTTACTTATCTGTAAATCTGCTGTCTTCTATATGTCATACACACACAAACACACACATATATAAATATGTATATATGTAAAACAGAAGAATATAAAACTTCTTAGAGGACAGGAAATATTAAACTTCTGGATTGAAATTCCGTGTTCCTAAGTAGTGCCAGGCAAATAGTACAGGTGGCTTAATAGTGGTTTATTAATTGGTAGATAAATGGGCTTTCATACAAGAAGGAGACTAGAAGAAAGGATTAAGGGAAAATGAGTACATTATAAAAGAAATACAACAAAGAAAAACAAATCAATTTTTAAAAGCCAAAATTTGCTTCTTGTTGTTTTAAACAAGTAAGTCATTTGTTTTTCTTCTGTGTTTCTACTCCCACAGTTCTTTCTCTCAATGTGGATGGCGTTCTTTCTCATAAGTCCCTCAGGATTGTCTTATAGCAGTAAAGTCCATTACATTGGATTGTTCCACAATGTTTCACTTTCTGTGTACAATGTTCTCTTGATTCTGCTCCTTTCACTCTGCATCAGTTTCTGGAGGTTCTTCCAGTTCACATGGAATTCCTCCAGTTCATGATTCCTTTCAGCACAATATTATTCCATCACCATCATATACCACAACTGGTTCAGTCATTCCTCAATTGAGGGACACCCCCCTCATTTTTCAATTTTTTGGTACCACAAAGAACTCAGATATGAATATTTTTGTACAAACATTTTTCATTATTATCTCTTTAGGGGATAAACCTAGTAGGGCAGGCAGTCATTTAAAGCCCTTTGGGCATAATTCCAAACTGCCTTCCAGAATGGTTAGATCAATTCACAGTTCCACCAGCACCATGCATTAGTGTCCCAATTTTGCCATATTCCTTCCAACATTTATTATTTTCCTTTATTGCCATATTGGCCACTATAAAAAGCTTATTTCTAAGGAGATTTGCAATTGATAAAAACACTCTCCTAAAAACCCCAAGATGGGGAAAATATAAGGATTATTAGCAAAAGGTCATAGATTTAGATCTGGAACATACTTCAGAGTTCCTCTAATGAAATTCCCCCATTTTACAGATGAGGAAACTGTCCCTTAGATGCTTAATTGAGAATCTGTGAATCTGTTTTTCAAAAATCTTTTGAGACTATATTTCAATAAAAATTTGTTTCCTTTCTAATCTTGTTCATTTTATTTTATGCCTTTAAAAACATTCTGAGAAGGGGTCTGTAGGCTTCACCCGTCTACTTAAAGTAAAGTATCTCTGCTCTCTAATCACGCACATAGTAAGTAATAATGAAAAGAGTTGAAATTTGGTATAGTATATTAAAGATGGCAGGGTACTTTGTGTTCATTATCTCATTTGAGGTGGTGGTGGTAGTATTGGTGGTAGTATTGGTAGCGGTGGTAGTGATGGTGGTGGTGGTTTTGGTAGTGGTAGTGGTAGTTGTTCATTGATTCATTTGTGTCTGACTGCTTGTGGCCCTTTAGATCAGAGCACTCCAGGCCCTTCTATCCCCCATGGTTTCCCAAAGTCTGACCAAGCTCATGTTTATTCTTCTATGACACCATATTTCTATCTGATCCCCTTCTCCTTTTGTCTTCAATCTTCCCCTACGTCAGGGTCTTTTCCAGTGAGTCCTTTCTTCTCATTATATGGCCAAAGTATTTAAGCTTCAGCTTCACTATTTGCCCTATCAATGAACAGTCAGAGTACTGTTTCCATATTTTATGGATGAGGAACTGAGGTTCAAAGCAGAGATTCCTTACTTTTGGTAGGCTCTGCTCTGTGACAATGACCCAGTAATTTCCTTCTCTGGGCTCCAGGCTCCTCATCTAGCTGGTCAGTACCAGAGAGAGGATTCAAACTAAGATCTCTGACTTGGTATTCAACATTTTATACATGATACCCCAGGGCCAATGACGTAGTTTTCGCAGTCAAGGAACCTGAGGCCAAAAAAAGGAAATAACTGGGCCAGGGTCACAGTAAAAAGCCAGAATTTCTGAATTCAATGTCAATTTTTTTCCCTCAACAGACTACACTTGCCCTAAAGGAACTGACTTACTTCTGTGAAGGTTAGAATAGAGGTGAGCCTAAAGTCAGGAAGACCCGAGTTCCAATTCAGCCTCAGATACTGGTTTTTTTAGTTTCTTTTTTATTTTATTTATTTATTTTATTTGTTTTTTAATTTTATAAATTTTTATTTTTAGAAAAATTTTCCATGGTTACATAATTCATGTTTTTACTTTACCCTTCACCCCTTCAAACCCCCCACCCTCCACCATAGCTAACTCGCATTTCCACTGGTTTTAACATGTGTTGTCAGTCAAGACTTATTTACATATTATTGATAGTTACATTGGTGTGGTCTTTTGGTGTCTACATCCCCAATCATGTCCTCATCAACCCAAGTGTTCAAGCAGTTGTTTTTCTTCTGTATTTCCACTACTGTAGTTCCTCCTCTGAATGTGGGTAGTGTTCTTTTCCATAAATCCCTCAGAATTATCTTGGGTCATTGCATTGCTGCTAGTACAGAAGTCCATTATGTTCGATTTTACCACAGTGTATCAGTCTTTGTGTACAATATTCTTCTGGCTCTCCTTTTAATCTGCATCAATTCCTGGAGTTCTTTCGAGTTCACATGGAATTCCTCCAGGTTATTATTCCTTTGAGCACAATAGTATTCCATCATCAGCATATACCACAATTTGTTCATCCATTCCCCAATTGAAGGGCATACCCTTGCTTTCCAGTTTTTTTTGCCACCACAAAGAGCACAGCTATAAATATTTTAGTGCAAGTCTGTTTATCTATGATCTCTTTAGTGTACAAACATAGCAATGGTATGACTGGATCAAAGGGCAGGCATTCTTTTATCACTCTTTAGACATAGTTACAAAATGCCATCCAGAATAGTTGGATCAGTTCACAACTCAACCAGCAGTGCATTAACATTCCAATTTTGCCACATCCCCTCCAACATTCATGACTCTCCCCTGCTATCATTTTAGCCAATTTGCTAGGTGTGAGATGATACCTCAGAGTTGTTTTCATTTGCATTTCTCTAATTATTAGAGATTTAGAACACTTTCTCATGTGCTTATTGATACTTTTCATTTCTTTATCTGAAGATTGTCTATTCATGTCCCTTGCCCATTTATCAATTGAGGAATGGCTTGATTTTTTATATAATTGATTTAACTCCTTGTATATTTGAGTAATTAGACCTCTGTCAGAATTTTTTGTTATAAAGATTTTTTTCCCAGTTTGTTTTTTCCCTTCTGATTTTGGTTGCATTGTTTTTGTTTGTACAAAAATTTTTAATTTAATATGATCAAAATTATTTCTTTTACATTTTATAATTTTCTCTAATTCTTGCTTGTTTTTAAAATCTTTCCTTTCCCAGAGATCTGACAAGTACACTATTCTGTGTTCACCTAATTTACTTATACTTTCCTTCTTTATATTCATGTTTTTCAGACATTCTGAATTTATCTTGGTTAGGGAGTGAGATGTTGATCTAAACCTAATCTCTCTCATATTGTTTTCCAATTATCCCAATAATTTTTGTCAAATAGTGGATTTTTGTCCCAAAAGTTGGGCTCTTTGGGTTTATCATAGACAGTCTTGCTGATGTCACTTACCCCAAGTCTATTCCACTGATCCTCCCTTCTGTCTCTTAGCCAGTACCATACTGTTTTGATGACTGCTGCTTTATAGTATAGTTTAATACCTGTTACTGCTAGGCCCCCTTCCTTCACATTTTTTTTTCATTATTTCTCTTGATATTCTTGATCTTTTATTCTTCCAAATAAAATTTGTTATATTTTTTTCTAATGCAGTAAAAAAGTTTTTTGGTAATTTGATAGGTATGGCACTAAATAAGTAAATTAATTTGGGCAGAATAATCATTTTTATTATGTTAGCTCATCCTACCCACAAGCAATCAATGTTTTTCCAATTATTTAGATTTAGTTTTAATTGTTTGGAAAGTGTTTTGTAGTTGTTTTCGTATAATTCCTGTGTTTGTTTTGGAAGATAGATTCCTAAGTATTTTATATTGTCTAGGGTGATTTTAAATGGTGTTTCTCTTTCTACCTCTTGCTGTTGTGATGTGTTGGAAATATATAGAAATGTTGATGACTTATGTGTATTTATTTTGTATCCTGCAACTTTGCTAAAGTTGTTGATTATTTCTACTAGCTTATTAGTTGATTCTCTAGGATTTTTTTAAGTAGACCATCATGTCATCTGCAGAGTGATAGCTTAGTCTCCTCATTGCCTATTTTAATGCCTTCAATTTCTTTTTCTTCTCTAATTGCTACTGCTAGTGTTTCTAGTACAATGTTAAGTAATAGAGGTAATAATGGGCATCCTTGTTTCACTCCTGATGTTATTGGAAAGGCTTCTAATTTATCCCCATTGCATATTATGCTTGTTGATGGTTTAATCTATATACTGTTTATTATTTTTAGTAAAGGATCTTCTATTCCTATAACTTCTAGTGTTTTCAGTAGGAATGGGTGTTGTATTTTGTCAAAGTCTTTTTCAGCATCTATTGAGATAATCATGTGGTTTTTGTTGGTTTGCTTATTTATATGGTCAGTTATATGGATGGTTTTCCTAATGTTGAACCATCCTTGCATTCCTGGTATAAATCCCACCTGATCATGATGAATAACCCTCTTGATCACTTGATGGAGTCTCTTTGCTAGTATTCTATTTAAGATTTTTGCATTTATGTTCATTAAGGAGATTGGTCTGTAATTTTCTTTCTCTGTTTTTGATCTACCTCTCTTTGGAATCAGTACCATATTTGTGTCATAAAAGGAATTTAGTAGGCCTCCTTCTTTGCTTATAATATCAAATAATTTGTGTAGTATTGGGATATGTTGCTTTTTGAATATCTAATAGAATTCACTTGTGAATCCATCAGTTCCAGGCAATTTTTTCTTAGTGAGTTCTTTAATGGCCTGTTCGATTTCTTTTTCTGATATTGGATTATTTAAGTATTCTTTCTTCTGCTGTTAATCTAGGCAATTTATATTTTTGCAAATATTCATCCATATCACCTAGATTGCTAAATTTATTGCCATATAATTGGGCAAAATAGTTTTTAATGATTGCCCTTAATTTCCTCTTCATTGGAGGTCAGGTCTCCCTTGTCATCTTTCATACTATTAATTTGGTTTTCTTCTTTCCTTTTTTTATTATATTAATAAGTACTTTGTCTATTTTATCTGTTTTTTTCAAAATACCAGCTTCTAGTCTTATTTATTAATTCAATAGTTCTTTTACTTTCAATTTTATTAATTTCTTTTTTCATTTTTAGTATTTCTAATTTAGTTTTCATCTGAGGGTTTTAAATTTGTTCATTTTCTTGTTTTTTAAGTTGCATGCCCAATTTATTAACCTCCACCCTCCCTAATTTATTAATATATGCACTCAGTGATATCAATTTTCCCCTTTGAACTCCTTTGGCTGTATCCCATAGATTTGGGTAAGATGCCTCACTATTGTCATTGTCTTCAATGAAATTATTAATTGTTTCTGTGATTTGTTCTTTCACTAAATTATTTTGGAGAATATTATTATTTAATTTTGTTTGTTTTTACTTTTTTATTTTTTTATTTTTTTAAATAATTTTTATTTTTTAGAAAAGTTATCATGGCTACATGATTCATGTTCTTACTTTCTTCTTTACCCCCCAACCTCCTCCCCCGCCACATAGCCGATGCACATTTCCCCTGGTTTTAACATGTTTCATCAATTAAGTCTCATTTCCAAATTGTTCATAGTTGCATTGGTGTGGTAGTTTCAGGTCTACATCACCAATCATATCTACCTCAACCCATGTGTTCAAGCGGGTGTTTTTCTTCTGTGTTTCCTCTCCTGTAGTTCTTCCTCTGAATGTGAGTAGCGTTCTTTTCCAAAAACCCCTCAGAATTGTTATGGATCATTGCATTGCTGCTAGTACAGAAGTTCATTACATTCTATTTTACCACAGTGCATTGGTCTCTGTATACAATGTTCTTCTGGCTCTGCTCCTTTCACTCTACATCAATTCCTGGAGGTCTTTCCAGTTCACATGGAATTCCTCCAGTTTATTATTCCTTTTAGCACAATAATTCCATCACCAGCATATACCACAGTTTATTCATCCATTCCCCAATTGAAAGACATACCCTCATTTTCCAGTATTTTGCCACTTCAAAAAGCGCAGCTATAAATATTTTCATGCAAGTCTGTTTATCTATGATCTCTTTGGGGAAGAAATTTATATATCTCAACATTTCATACTATACAGTTTTTCCCTGATCCCTCTATGTAAAACTTCATCTAGTTACCCTGTTGGTAATAAAAATTTCTAATATTTGCCAATGCCTTCTTTTCTTCTTGGGATATAAATTGATTGGACTTGTGTCCCTTAAAGAAAAGAATTTTTTTCTCCTCCCCCCATTCTCTTAATTACCTTATGTTGATTCTCTTGAGTTTTGGGTTTGGGCAGGAAACTCTCTATTTAAGTCCATTTTTTCTTGATGAAAATTTGGAAGTCCTCGATTTTATTGAATGACCATACTTTCCCCTGCAATAATATAGTTAGACTTGCTGAATAGTTGATTCTTGGTTGTAGACCCAGTTCTCTTGCTTTCCAGAATATTGTGTTGCATGCCTTTTGGTCCTTCAATGTAGATGCAGCCAGATCCTGTGTTATCCTAACTGTGGTTCCCAGATATCTGAATGACTTCTTTTTAGCAGCTTGTAATATTTTTCCTTGGTCTGGTAGTTTTTGAATTTGCCTATAATAGTCCTGGAAGTTGTCAATTGTGGATTAAATGTAGGAGATGATCTGTGAATCCTGTCAATTTCCACTTTTCCCTCTTGTTCAAGAATTTCTGGGCAATTTTCTCTGATAATTTCTTGTAAAATGCTATCTAAACTTTTTCTTTTATCATGATGTTCTGGTAAACCAATAATTCTTACGTTGTCTCTTCTAGCTCTGTTCTCCAAATCTCTGGTTGAATCAATGAGGTGTTTCATATTCTCCTCAAATTTTTCATTTTTCATTTTGTTTAATATATTCTTGCTGCTTTGTGAAACCATTTGCTTCTAGTTGTTGAGTTCTATTTTTTAAAGACTGAATTTCATCCCTGGCTTTTTGGTCATCCTTCTCTTTCTGGTCAGATTTTCTTTGTAGATCATCTTTTGCCTTCTTTGCTTTGTTTTTGAGCTGGTCAATTCTGGCTTTTAATACTTTATTTTCTTGTTTTAGTTCATATATTTCCTTTTTCAAATTGTCTTCAGCCTCTCTTGATTGTTTTTTTAGTTCCTGAAGTTCTTGAGTTAATTGAGTTATAAATTCTTCAGTTAATTGAATTTCGACATCTTCCAAAGCCTGTGTCCAGTTTGCTGGAACTACTTCCTCTTCTTCTATTTATGTTTCGTTTGCTTTCTTTTCACTTCCTTGAAAGAAGCTGTCAATTGTCATTTCTTTTCTCTTTTTCTGTTGCTTACTCATGTTTTTTCCCTTCCTTATTCTGCTAGTTTGAGCAGATGTATTTAATGATCTTTGGTGAAAGATCCAGCTGGTAATAGAGGTTTGTAGTTACTTCCCTGCCCTCTGAAGACTTCTTGTCTATTCAATTGTTGGTATTTATCCTCTATTTATTGGATTAATCTTACTCCTTTTTCTGCCCTGAGGCTAAAACCTTGAAGGGAGGGAAAAACAAATAGAAAAAAGAAAAAAATGTGGGGTGACAAGAAGGAGTGTTTTCACTGAACTGAGCTCTCCAGCAGTGGGGTCCCCCTGAGCTGTCCTCTGTGTTTGATCTGGTTTTCTTTCCTCTTGAAGCCATGCATTCTCTATCTCAGTATGAGGAAGCCAAGCTGTCTGAGGTCTGGGGTTTGGCTCTCTCTAAGTCACCATCTTCTGGGTGTTTTTGCTGTGTTTCTCTGGTTTTCTCCTCCAGTCACCTCTCCAGTGCCTGTGTTTGACTCCCTGAGTCTGGTGCAAGGCCCTCTCTCACAACGAGTGTGACCACTGGCTCTGAGATTTCCCTGGCCACTGGAGACTCTGCACAGCATGTGGGGGAGGCATACTGGGATCCTGGGATTCCCCTTCTAAGCCCTCAGACCTGACAGTTCAAAAATTGAAGCCTTTTTTTTTTGGCATATCTCTTTAGTTATGCTGCAGTAGGGTTCCCTCTGCTCTGTCCCGTTATTAGATTTGGTCCTCTTTCTTCTAGAAGCACATTGTTTTCTATCTAGGTGTGTAAGGTTGTGGAGATTTTAAGATTCACTCCATCTATGCCGCCATCTTCCTGGCATGCCCCCCCACCCAGTATTATTATTATCATTACTACAACTGCTTTCACTAACTAACTGACAATATTTCTCAGCTCTTCAGTGATACCTTAATTATCAAGTTAATTGAAAACAAAGCTTTGGAGGTAACAAAATCAGATCCACTTAACAATTAAATCTTCATAAATCATGCCAATAATGTTGGCCTATGACATAAATTCAATAACAGTACTCTTGGTAAACTTTAATTGCATGGAGAAAGACTATGTTTGAGAAGCTCCTGCTTGTGTACCCACTATTGTAAGCAAACTGGATTCTATATAGACTTTTCTGTACATGATTGTTATATACAGTTGATAATTAATGGTTAAACATTAGGTAAATTTTGGAATTTTGAAATTTTCCTTCCTTATTTTTAGTGATCCCCTTTTTAATTTCATTTAAATGTATTTTTCCAATATAATTTCTTAATTTTTAAAAATATTTTGTAATCCCTGTTATCTTCCTCTGATATTTCTCCCCTCCCCAAGAAAGAAGGTAAAATGTTAGAAGTTGTATATATTTTATAATATAATATATATTTCCATGTTCATCATGTTGTAAAACAAGGCATATTGCTTACACCAGACAAAACATCATAAGGAAATAAAATAAGGAATGATATGTTTCAATTTGCATTTGGACTCCATCTGTTCCTTTTTATGGCAGTGGATAGATATCCTTTTTTTTGTCATAAGTCTCTTATAGTTGTGCCATATCCTTGCTTTATAATGGTTAAGACATTCACAGTTGATTATCATACATTATTGTCATTATCCTGGTTCTGCTCACTTTACTTTGCATCACTTCATAGAAATCTTGCCAGGTTTTTTTGTGATCATCTTGTTTGTCATTGCTTGTGGCACAAAAGCATTCCCTTACACGCTCGTGCCATTTGTTTAGCCATTCCCCAACTGATAGACATTTCTTCAGTTTTCTAGTGCTTTGACACCACCAAAAAAATCACTATAAATATTTTTGTACAGGTAGGCTCTTTTTCTCCTATTTTTAATCTCTTTTATTTTTTATTTTTTTAAACCCATACCTTCCGTCTTGGAGTCAATACTGCGTATTAGCTCCAAGGCAGAAGAATAGTAAGGGCTAGGCAATGGGGGTCTAGTGACTTGCCCAGGGTCACACAGCTGAGAAGTGTCTGAGGCCAGATTTGAACCTAGGACCTCCCGTATCTAGGTCTGGTTCTCAATACACTGAGCTACCCAGCTGCCCCCTCTTTAATATCTTTTAGATACAGACCTAGTAGTGATATTATTGATTCAAAGGATATACAAGGTTTCATGGTCCTTCAGGCATGGTTCAAAAATGCTCTCCAGAATGGTTGTATCAATTCAAAGTCCCATGAGCTAGTGATCACTTTTTTTTTTCTTCAAAGAATCCTAATGGGGACCATGAGGGGAGGGACTCAAAAAGTATTATGATATTTATAAATTAAAAGTAATATATATTGGTTATCTGACCACTTAAGTTCATAACAAAACACTGAATAAAAATAAATGTAAAAAGAAAAGGATATAATAAAGACAATTTATAATTACTAATGAGTTGACTGACATTTTTATACGTTTCTGTCAATATATTCGTTGCCCTGATTTTAATATTTAAGGTTGTTCATAAATTTAAAATTATATAAGATATTGTGTTCCTAAACCTAATTGTTTGGTTACACATTTTTAATAAAACTATCTACAATCAAATTTGCTTGCAAACTAGAAGTTAAATCAAATGACGTGGTATTTTCTACTAAACACAAAATCAGACAATGTGAAAGATAGACACTGTTAATTCTGCTTCTATATCACTGTATAATTATATATTCAAAATAGATGTAACAGATTATAATTAAATGGATATTAAGCTTTGTTTGGGAGTGTACCACATTTTTTAAATTACTTTCTTTCTCTGTTTCTCTCCTCCCCTATCTTCTCTCTTTCTTTTCTCTCTTCCTTCGGCTCCTATTTTTCTACAGCGTCAGATGAAGAAGAGCCAACCTCAGCAGGTAAATGACCTTGGTTTACTTTTTCTTAATTATACCCATGTTTAGTAACTTATACATATGAAATAATTTCCCTGAAATGTGGACATAACTGGCATCAGTGAAAAATACATTTTTTTGCATAGTTTTGCTTTGATGGCTTTGGAAAACTTTTCCTTTCTCCTTGCTTTTTAAAAATAAAAATTTTATTAACAAATGTAATTTTATTAAATTTATGTATAATTTAATATCATTAAATATTAAATAAATGAATTAATTCAATATCTAAATTTATATTACCATTTCTTACATCCCTCTCAAAGAGCAATACTATGTAACAAAGAGTATTTTTAAAGAAACTAAGATAAACAGGGGAAAATAAGTGAAATAAATCAATATATTGGAGAAAATTTAAAATATATGCAATTTTCCGTATAAAGAGACCTGCCAATTCTGCAAAGGACTATGTGTAGAGGCCAACTTTCCTTAGGTTTTCTTTGAGGACCTGCTTGTTCTTTGTAGTTTTGAAATATTCGTTCTCTATTTTTTGTGTGTGCGTTGTTTTTTTCCACTTACTTTTTTGTAGTCATGAGATAAGTGAGTGTGGAACTAGAAAATCTACTTTACAAGGGAAGGAATGGATGTTGTAAGAAAGGCTGAGGCTGGAGAGAATAGAAAAAGAGATGACAGTATTTGAATTCTAAAAATAATGATAAAAAGAGAAAGTGTTAAATAATACCATTGAAATATAATGCTTTATAAAGGAGTACTCCTATCAATGAATCTGTAACTGAACCCGACAGGCTCGTCTTTAAATTTCATATACATTTTTGGGGGTAAATGAAGTTAATTTTGTAAAATCTTGAGACTTTGTAAGCAGAAAAAGGTTTAATAACTTTTTTAAAATAGCATAGTTGATTTCTTTCTGATTAAGTCAGTGACAGTTGATAAAATATAGGCCAACTCTTCTTTTTGGTAGTATAGAGAATACCAATGAAATAAAAAGCATGATTTCAGAATTAGGGTTATTAGAAATGGGAAAACCCAAACTGAATGTTGTTAATATCTGGTTATGAGAACCCTACATGGGCAAGGAAATCAGTTGGTGGGCATGCAAGGTACTTCAATAAAATTAGGAGACAACATGGTAAAATGGAGTAAGAAGATATAGGTTCATATCCCACATTTGATGCTTACTATGTGTGTATTATTGTACTAGTCATTAAACTTCCTTGGGCCTCTGTTTTCTCATCTGCAAAAATAAGGATGAATTATGTAGCCTCCAAAGCTACATCCATCTCTAAATCCATAATGCTATGATTACAGAAGTGTTTCAGGTAGGATCCCTCAGAGAAGCCTAGTATCAAATAGTAATAATTAGTCATGAATTCTGGTTTCTCAGAAAATATACTAATAGCTGAAAGCATGAGAAAACATAAAAGAATAGAATACTTCCTGAGAAACTAAAAATAGACCTGAATTAGGAGATGAGATTCAACTTGATTTTAGTAGAGTGAGGAAAATTATGATTACAGAAATCTGAATGCCAAAGGAAGAGCAAAACCCACCAATGAGACAAACCTAATGCTTAGCTATTTTTTTATTGTCCACTTTCCCTATTGCCTAAGGACAGATTGGTCACAAAATGGGTTATAATCAAAGCTTATAGGTGGGTAGTTAGGTGAACACAGATTTCAAATTTAATGGATATAAGAGCAAAGAGCCAAATAACCCCCTTGACAAGATTATAGTATAATTGTGAACTTACTATAAAACAATGTGTTTACATAAGAGCTCTACTGCAAGTATTTATATGAAAAAGAATCTAAGATTGAGACCTAAAAGTTACATTATAGGCCACTTATTCTTGTTGTTTCTTTTGAAAGTTGATGAAATTGAGGCCCAGAGAGTTTATGTGACTATTCCAAAGACACAGAGCTGACAAATAGGAGACCTGAGATTCAAATTCACGTCTTCTCACTCTATCATTCTTTCTATTGACAACATCACCTCACAGAGTTTTGTAATTCTTGGATCAAAGTTGGTGAACTAAAAATTAACATTTATTTTCCAAATATATTAAAAAGAAATCCTCTTTTTGATACTAATGTCAGGCATTTCCCTGCTCCATGCTCTCATACACTTAGTGTGAACCAAGGAACCAACAGTTACCATTTTCTTTTGTTGTGGTGCCAGAGGAAAGGATTAGAAATACTGGGTGAAACTTGCTGAGTTTCAAATGAAAGTCTGTAATTGTTGGACAAATACTTTCTAAAAATTAAAGCTATCCAGAAGCATAGAGAGTTACTTCAGAAGATTCCTCCTCAGAAGTAGCCTTTTTAACATGAGTGGCTGACTACATGCTCGACATGTTATAGAGGGAATTTTTCTTGATGGGCACTTTTACAATGCAAAGATTCTATAATGCTGGGTCTCCGCTTCATTCTCCCCATGGCCTCATGATTGCTTATACTGCCTGGCTGAGTTCTGGAGACAATGGATATGGGATTTCATTTTGGGGGCACACTGAGTTTAAGACATCCCCTGTCCAATTTAAATTTCAGTTGAAGATGCAAAGTTGGAACTGAGCAGAGAGTATGGCATGGGTTAAGTAGATTAATATGGAAAAGATATGTAGGTAGCTTGAACTACTAGAGGTATTATCCTTGATAAAGTACAAAACTACTTTATCATATGAGACAGAGGTAAAGAAATTAGTGGTAGAACATACCTGAGTGATGGGTGAGGAAAGAGAATAAGAGGGATGATCTTATGATGAATGGCATATTTTTTTTGTCCTATGGAAAAAATGCAGAAAACTGAAGAGCAGTTTGGAAGAAAGTAGGCATACGGAGATGAACATCTCACCATGAATTGAGATAACATCAAAATGGAGAAATGATTTTGACATATAGAGTGAAATCATAAATAAATTAGGAGACCATGAAAAATATGCCTGTTAAATCTTTGGAAAAAGGGAGAGTTCATAACCAAATAAGAAACAAATCATTACAAGAAATAAAATGCATAATTTTGATTACATGAAATTTACACACATACACAAACATTTTATAGTCAAAATTAGACAAAAACAGGAGACTAGGAAAATTTTTACAGCAATTTTCTCTGAAAATGTATTTCTCAAACATATTCTCAGCTAAATGACCCAGATTTAGAAAAAAAACCTGAGTCATTATTCAATTGATAAATATTCAAAGGATATGAAGAAGTAGTTTTCAGAAGAAAAAATAAAATATTTCAGTATAAAAATGAAAAAATACTCTAAATCACTATTGATTAGTAAAATGCAACTTGAAACAATTGAGAAAACACCTTATACCTAACAGATTGTCTTATGACAGAAAAGGAAAATAACAAATGCAAGAAAAGATGAATGAATACTATGACCCTAATGCACGGTTGGTAATTTTATGAATTAGATCGACAATTGTGGAGAACAATTTGGAGTATTGTTGAAATATGATATAAAATTGTGCATAGACTCTGACCCAGAAATGTCACTTCTAGGTCTCTTTCCCTAAAAGAGGCAAGAGAAAAAGGACCTATTCATCCAAAAAAATATTTGTAGATGTTCTATTTTGTTGGAAAATAATTAGAAATTGAGGATATGCCCATCAATTGGGGAATGTCTGAATTAGTTGTGGCATATGATTGCAATGGAATATTAATATGCTATATAAGAAGCAAGATGGTTTAAAAAATGTGAAAAGACTTTTTAACTGATGCAAAGTGAAATAAACAGGACCAGGAGGACATCATACACTATAATGGTATAATTGTAAGGATAATCAATAATGAATGATTTGGTTACATTAATTAATACAATGATCTAAGACAGTTTCCAAGGACCCGTGATGAAAAATCCGATCTAATTTCAGAGACAGAATTTATGAACTCTGGGTGTAGATTAAAGCATACTGTTTCTCCTTTATTTTTTTTTTAATTTGTGGATTTGAGTGTGTGTATTTTCTTTTGAAACATGACTGATAAGGAAATATGTTTTGCATGCCTTCACATGCATAATTCATATCACATTTGCTGCCTTCTAAAGGGGAAGGTGAGAAGAAGGAAGCGATTGGAATTCAAAATTTACCAAAACAAACACAGAAATTATATGAAAACAACTACAAAACACTTTCCAAACAAATAAAACTGGATTTAAACAATTGGAAAGCCATTGATTGCTCATGGGTAGGACGAGTTAACATAATAAAAATGACAATTCTACCCAAATTAATTTACCTATTTAGTGCCATACCTATCAAGCTACCAAAAAACTTCTTTACTGAATTAGAAAAAACTATAACAAATTTCATTTGGAATAACAAAAGATCAAGAATATCAAGGGAAATAATGAAAAAAAATGTGAAGTAAGGGAGCCTAGCAGTACCAGATATTAAACTATACTATAAAGCAGCAGTCATCAAAACAATATGGTACTGGCTAAGAGATAGAGAGGAGGATCAGTGGAATAGACTTGGGGTAAATGACATCAGCAAGACAGTGTATGATAAACCCAAAGAGCCCAACTTTTGGGACATGAATCCACTATTTGACAAAAACTGCTGGGAAATTTGGAAAAAAATATGGGAGAGATTAGGTCTAGATCAACATCTCACACCCTACACTAAGATAAATTCAGAAAGGGTGAATGACTTGAATATAAAGAGGGAAACTATAAATAAGTTAAGTGAACACAGAATAGTATACTTGTCAGATCTCTGGGAAAGGAAAGACTTTAAAACCAAGCAAGAGTTAGAGAAAATTACAAAATGTAAATTAAATGGTTTTGATTATATTAAACTAAAAAGCTTTTGTACAAACAAAAACAATGTAGTCAAAATCAGAAGGGAAACAACAAATTGGGAAAAAATCTTTATAACGAAAAACTCTGACAGGGGGCTAATTACTCAAATATACAAAGAGTTAAAGCAATTGTATAAAAAATCAAGCCATTCCCCAATTGATAAATGGGCAAGAGACATGAATAGGCAATTTCCAGGTAAAGAAATCAAAAGTATCAATAAGCACATGAGAAAGTGTTCCAAATCTCTAATAATTAGAGAAATGCAAATCAAAACAACTCTGAGGTATCACCTCACACCTAGCAGATTGGCTAAAATGAAAGAAGGGGAGAGTAATGAATGATGGAGGGGATGTGGCAAAATTGGGACATTAATGCATTGCTGGTGGAGCTGTGAACTGATCCAGCCATTCTGGCTGGCAATTTGGAATCATGCTCAAGGGGCTATAAAAGAATGCCTGGCCTTTGATCCAGGCATACCATTGTTGGGTTTGTACCCCAAAGAGATCATAGATAAACAGACTTGTACGAAAATATTTATAGCTGCACTTTTTGTGGTGGTAACAAACTGGAAAAGGAGGGTATGTCCTTCAATTGGGGAATGGCTGAACAAACTGTGGTATATGCTGGTGATGGAATACTATTTTGCTAAAAGGAATAAAAAACTGGAGGAGTTCCAGGCGAACTGGAGAGACCTCCAGGAACTGATGCAGAGGGAAAGGAGCAGAGCCAGAAGAACATTGTACACAGAGACTGATATACTGTGGTAAAATCGAATGTAATGGGCTTCTGTACCAGCAGCAATGCAATGACCCAGGACACCTCTGAGGGATGTATGGTAAAGAACGTTACCCACATTTAGAGGAAGAACTGCAGGAGAGGAAACATATAAGAAAAGCAACTGCTTGAACGCATGGGTCGGGGTGGACATGATTGGGGATGTAGACTCGAAACTACCACACCAATGCAACCACCAATAATTTGGAAATAGGTCTTGATCAAGGACACATGATAAAACCAGTGGAAATGTGTGTCGGCCATGGGTGAGGGGAGTGCGGGGGGTGAAGGGGAAAGTAGGAGCTTGAATCATGTAACCATGTTAAAAATGATTATCAATAAATGTTTAAATTAAAAAAAAAGAAATAAAAAGAAATACAAACTTTAAAAAAAAGAAAGGAAACATATTTGAGCTCAATAAAAAGAAAAGTTTCATGACAAAAAAATACTTTATGTTTACACATATTTGGCAAATATTAAACAAAAATAAATATATACATTTTTAAAATATGAGGTAAAGTTTTCAGAAAAGAGAATAGGTGGATGAGAGATATGGGAGCTTCAAGGAGGGATGCCAAGGTTTGGAAGAGCTACTACGTAGAATTCAATAGTGAAGAGATAAAGGAGATTTATTAGTATTGTCTACTAGCAGTGAAGGTTCAGCTGAGGTTTCATAACATAATTTGATAGTGGACCCTGTCAGTAAAGTTACTTGACATATAAAGGATGACAGTGGTCCTGGGCAAAGAATCAACCTGAATAAGCCTGTTTTGTAAGACTTTGTTCTAAAAGCACCATTCATGAATGCTTGATGACCATAGCAACCAGAGGCTTAAGCAATTTTCTCAAATCACTTTATCAAGCATGTTAGAGTACAGTATTTCCAGAAGTAGCAGTGTATTTCTGTCCTTTTGAGACTCTAGACTTTTTTCTCTTCACAATTTACCATGAACCTAGATGTTATTCCGCCATTGATAATCATGCCTTCCTTAAATTTTTTGGACTTGAAAATAAGTCTCTTCTTTCAAAATGGCAATTATACCTATCTGGCCCCATGCTGTATCACAATACAAAAAATTTCCTTAATGGTGAATATATGACTTTTCTGGCAACCCTTCCTTCCTCCAGTAAGTTTTATCTCATAATACTCTACTTAAGGAGTAGAGAAATGTAGTTTAGCTCACCCTCATTCCCTCTCTCCTTCTTCCTGTTTCTTCTGGGTTTTTTTCACTACTCTTTATTTCATAGCCAGAATACTTAATGCCTCTTTTCTCAGTCCAGGCAGGTGGATCTTCTGTACATTTCTCTATTTCATTGCCATCTCCTCAATTCAAGTACCCTTTTCTTTTTTTCCTCAAATCTCACTCTGCTTCTTTCTCTCTACCTTCAAAGGTGAAAGGGTAAGAGAACTGTGTGCATGTTGGAATGATCTTCCTACGAAAGGAGCAGGGCCGAGGAGGAGAGTGTGTATGTGTTTCCTTTGTGTTGTCACTATGCTAAGTTATGGGGATACAGAGAAAAGGAAAAGAAGAGTCCTGTCCTCAAGGAGCTCATATTAAGGAAATAACAACCATGATGGCTTCATAAATAAAGTGATTACTGGAAACATTAATAGTGTTCAAACTAATAAACAACTTAATAATGTTTTACAGAGGCTTAAATTGCTTTAAAAACACAAGAATTACCTTTAAAAATAATTAACATAAGTAATTATTTTGCTTTATTTCATTCAATACAACATTATTTTCACCTACATGTTGATTTTAATTCTGAAATGATGTAAACATATTAGATTTTAAAACTGTGTTTTTAATAATTTTGCTTGAAGATATGAGCAGATGTTGATGTTTGAGGTTTCACCATAGCCTTTTTAGAGTAATTGAGCAAAAGTACTCTGAAGGAAATTTTTAGTTTAACAATTAGATTTACCAATTTTATGAACATTAGGGTGCTTTGTAATTTGCAGAGAGCAGATGTTCTTTTTCTATTAAGACTAGCAAGAGTAAGCAAATATTTCCACTTTTAATTGGAGGAAATATTTCATTAAAATGCTTTGATATGATGGATTAGCTTGACCTTCAAAGTCACCTAATGTAATCTTGTAATTTATTAGATGGAGAAATAGTCCTAAGACAGATAAGTTACCTGAGCAAGATCATTTAGGTACTCAGCTATAAAATAGCCCTAGATCTTTTGGGGGACATTTAATTTGTAAGGAAATTAAACACATTAAGAAGACAAGCTTAAAATTTGAAGAAATCCATTTGAATATATATATGCATATATATATATATATATATTTCAAGCCCAAAATATTTTTAAAATTATTTTTTTAATTTTTAAATTTTTTAAGAAAAATTTTCCATGGGTTACATGATTCATGTTCTTACTTTCCCCTTCACCGCCCCAAATACCTCCCCCCATAGCTGATGCACATTTCCACTGGTTTTAACATGTGTCATCAATCAAGACTTATTTACATATTATTGATAGTTACATTGGTGTGGTCATTTTGAGTCTACATCCCCAATCATGTCCTCATCAACCCAAGTGTTCAAGCAGTTGTTTTCCTTCTCTGTTTCCTCTCCTGTAGTTCTTCCTCTGAATGTGGGTAGTGTTCTTTTCCATAAATCCCTCAGAATTGTCCTGAATCATTGCTTTGCTGCTAGTACAGAAGTCCATTGTGTTCGATTTTACCACAGTGTATCAGTCTCTGTGTACAATATTCTTCTGGCTCTCCTTTCAATCTGCATCAATTCCTGGAGGTCTTTCTAGTTCACATGGAATTCCTCCAGTTTATTATTCCTTTAATAACAATTATTTTTAAAAATTAAATTATCAATTAGGAATATAAAATAGTCCTCACAGAACACCTGAAAATATTATTTACTTTATAGATAAGAAAAATGAGTCTTAGAGAGGTAAAGCACCCAATGCCATTCTTATTGTTAAAGATATCATAGAACCACTGAAACATCAGAAAAATGGTATTTTATTTGTAAAAAGAGGGCAGCCAAGTGGTACATTGAATGAAGTATTAGACCTGGAGTCAGGAAGGCCTTAGTTTTTACTTCAGATCTTTGTATCCATGACCCTAGACTTGTGTTCCTTAACTTTTGTCTGCTTCAGTTTCCTACTTTAACATTGGGTTAATCATACTACTTCCCAGGGTTATTGAAAGATTAAAAGGAAAACAAAAATATTTCTAAAGTGCTCTATAAATGCTACCAGTTATTAAAATTAAACAACCCAAAAAGACTCGAAAAGAAAGTTATAAAAGATGGAGTGGTATGTCAGGGAGTGAAATCTAAGAAGCCTGGCGAAAAAAATTCATATTTGTTCTTGGAGGCAGTAGGAAAGTACTGGGGTTTATTAAGTAAGCAAGTAACATGATTGTGTTTGGACTTCAGGGAAATCACTTTAGTAGCTTAATAAAGGATAGATTGGAGTGGAGGGAAAATTGAGGTTGGTCTTCCCACTGACAGACTATTGCAGTTGTCCACGTGTGCGATGATGAGGGTTTGTCCTAAAATGGTGACTGTGTCAGAGGAAAGAAGGATTATTGTAGAAATGTTGATAAATGTTGGGAAAGTAAAATCAATAGATCTTTGCAACTGATTGTATATAGGAGATTAAGAGATAGTAAGAAATTCAAGTTGTGAGCTTGAGGGGCATGGATAATGGTGTTGCTCCAATAACAGAGAAGATTGAAGTGGAAAGGTCTTAGGAAGAAATGAGTTCCATTTAGGAAATATTGTTGAAGGTGTCTACTGAATATTCAGTTAAAAATGTCTGAAAAGTTGCTTTTTTTATTGTTCTGCTTGGCATTCAAAGCTTTTCATAAACTATCCCCTTCTCCTTCTCCAGTTTTCTTATATTTCACGCTCTGACATATCACCCCACTTCTTTTAACTTTCTTTTTGACTCTAACTTGTTTAATTTTAACAACCAGTAGCATTTATAGAGCATTTTGCAAATAATTTTGTTTTACTTTTAACCTTTCAATAGCCCTGGTTTCTTTTGATTTCTAGAGTTATATCTAGAACAATTTCAAATACATACTTCTTTTCCAAACAGTATGTTTTATTTGTTTCATTAAACAATTTCCAATTACATTTAAAAATTTTAACATTCATTTAAAAAATTGAGTTCCAAATTCACTCAAACCCTTTCAGAAGACAAAAAATAAAATATTAGTGTTACCTGTGAAATTATGGAAAACATATTTCCATCCTATCATGTTGCAAATGAAAACACACACTGAAAAATACACCAGGAAATAACAAAACACATTCTTCTTTATTAATTTTAATGCAATATGTGATGTCCAAATAAGACATGTATCTCCTCATGGATTATATAATGTGGTTCATGAAAAGCATAGGTAGACATCTCTGGATTCTTATCTACCCCTCTTTTAAGGAAGTTCTGATTCTTGCTTTAAAGTAAGAGAGTGACTAGAAAGCTGGTCATTCTTTTTTCCAATTTTTAGAGGGGAATTCTACTAGAAATATTTCTACCTGCTACCCCCCAAAATATTGTTAGTTTAGTAATTCAGTAAGTTCACAAAACAAAATCCAATTCTCTAGTTACCAGCCCATAAGGTAGGAAGGTAGCTATTAGATTACTGTTACTGACTTGACTTCCTCCCACCAAACACTGGTTATGCAAAAGATAATTACATATGGCAAACAGTGCAAACACTCATTTATCTGAGCAAAACAGCAAAATACTCATTTATCTAAGCAAAACAAAAATTGGAAAAGTTATATGGATTAGAATACATCAGAAAAATACATGAGTGAATGAGCTTTCCTGATGAGTGTGAGATAAGATCAGCTTGCATTAAGAATGAGAAACCTCCATCTCACCAAAAAATGAAATTCTCTATTTCTCTGTCTTACATGTCGATGGAGACAATTGGGAAATTAGGAAGATTTGTATAAACAAGCTTTCCTTACATGTCTACAACTTCAAAAGTCTCTTTCCCATGGAATAGGTACTGAAAAAAAAGTTCAGAAAGACATGTGTTTATTTCTCTCATTCTCTAACACTTTGGCACGGGCTCTGCTCCTCAAGCAAGTACACAATATCCTGCCAACGTTCTCTTAGACAATTACAATCTCTTTCTATATATTCTACAACATGCAAGATATCCAAGACTTGGAAACCTTGATTTATAGCAGTGGTTCCAAACTTTTTTGGCCTACCACCCCCTTTCCAGAAAAAAAATATTACTTAGGGCCCCTGGAAATTAATTTTTTTAAATTTTAATAGCAATTAATAGGAAAGATAAATGCATCTGTGGCCATCACCACTCCTCTGGATCTCTGCAGCACCCACCAGGGGGTGGTGGCTCCCACTTTGGGAATCACTGATTTATAGTCTAACCCTACTAGAAAGCATTTTCCTATCTAATGTAGTAAATGTGAAACCCTTCTTGGGTCCTCTCTATCCCCTGATTTATTCCTTGCCCAACCTATCCTTTCCTTTATTCATCTCAGAACATGACTTTTCATACTCTCTGTCTTTTTCTGTCTCTGTCTCTGTCTCTGTCTCTGTCTCTGTCTCTGTCTCTGTNTCTGTCTTTTTCTGTCTCTGTCTCTGTCTCTGTCTCTGTCTCTGTCTCTGTCTCTGTCTCTATTTCTGTCTGTCTCTGTCTCTGTCTCTGTCCCTGCCTTTCTGTCTGTCTGTCTGTCTCTCTACCTCTCTGCCTCCATTGACCAGATCCTGTATTGGCAGGACTTCCTTCTATTTAAAAAAGAAAAATCAGTTTTCAATTTACCTTAAATTAACTCTATTCATGTTTTCCTGTTTTACTTCTTTCTTCCTTGCCAGAAGTTTCTCTCATTTGGCTTACATTCCCATATTTCAACCCCACTTTAAGCTTTCAAAACCATCTATGATATAGAAAATAATTTCCAAAGAATTGTCCAAGGAACATACTTTAAATGGATTGCCTAAGGTCACAGGTCCAATTGGAAGTAAGGAAAGGCTTTGAAGTCATGTCTTCCTAGTTCTAAGCCCAGCATTCTCTTGACCATACCGCAGCATAAAATTAACAGCATAAGGGCTTTTTAGTCATGAAATGTTTATAACATTCTTTCCACATATACCTCAGGTAAATTATACTTATTTTATAGATAAAAATTGAAGTTTTGAGAGTTCAAGTTATTTGAGTAAGGTAAGCAAACCTCTAAGTTACAGACCTTAAGATCAAATCAAGGTCTTCTGAATCCAAATCCAGCTTTCTTTCTAAAATGTACAAGTTATTCTAAAGATATCTAAATTCCTCTTAATGTATAGTTTACCAAGGGAAAAAGCCATTTGCACTGCCTATGAAAGTAAATGAGTTTTATTAAGTTCATATTTCATATGTATAAGGCAGCATTTAGAATTCAATTTGCCAATAAAAATCATAAATATAGAACTCAGTATCTTCAGTCATAAGGAGTTAAAAAAGTCTGAAACAGGTTGGACAAATGAATTTATTTTGAGAAGCAATACCAGATGTCATAGTCTATTATTATTATATATGTTTTATATATTTGAGTAATGGTTATTGAGCAATAACTATAGTGATTATTCATTTTAATTAACTTCTTAGTTCTCTCTACTATAAGTACATGCTAATTACACCTTATATATTTATCAAAAACAGATATAAAAGGCTTTTATCCTATCCTGTTTTTTTACGTTTTGAATTACTTGGATTAAAACAATAAATATTTTATGTCTCTGTTTCTGATCCTAACTGCATGTGTCCTTGTTGAGTCTGGCAGATTCAACTTGATAATCCTTCTCAACTCAAAATGTTTATGATATGATGCTTTAGGCTAAAGGAAAAAGCTTTGTAGCATCTGAGTCATGATGGTGGTTTCTCCTAGCACCTACTTGTTGGAAGTAGGAAACTTCTTACCTGAAACATTTATTCTCATGGAATCTTATTCTCAGATATTTAAGCACTTTATTACCTTGAATTTAAAAACCTGACCACAGTTTTCACAGGATTTTTTTCTGACTAGGTTATGATACGTGAACTGTTTTCTAACATGTCATAACTTCAACCTCAAAAGTAATATTGTCCTTCAAAGTAGTTGCCTCAGGAAATGAAATACTTATTCCAAGGAAGCAGCCAAGGCTTCAGTTATGTTGGAACTCCTTTTGAAGAACTCTTCCAGGGCCAACTTACAAGCAGGGCACTTGACTAGTATTTGTAGTCTCATTTAGGTAACGACCACATGTAGAGCTGATGTAGATTCAAAGAAAATGCTGCACATCCCTGAAGAAAATTCAAAAAGAATGGTTTCCTAATGATTCACCAACATTGCTTTATTTTTCCATTCCAAGTGATCAAAAACAACAAAGTCCTTTGTGTATTTGCATTAATCATATATTTACATTAGAGGTGACTAACCTTCACTAATTTGAGAGGCAGCAGGGAGTAATGGACAAAGTGTCATGCAGAGTCAGTAAGGCTAAGTGTCAAGCCTGACATGTCACTTATTATTCAATCCAGGGCAAGTATTTAAAAATCTCAAAACCTCAGTTCCCTAACCAAAGTTTGGGGATAGTAAGAGCTCTTGCCTCAAAATGTTATTGGGACTATCAAATCCCATAGCATAAATCAAATGCCTGGGCACTTTAAAGCAATATGAAATATGTGAACCATTTTAAATTAGGTTGGACATTCTTCATACAGAAACCATATCAAATTCAAAATGTATAAAACTGAACTCATTATGTCTGTTCCCTCTCTGTTCTCCCCAAGTCAGCCTCATTTTCAAATTTCCTTATTTGGGCAAGGAACTACCATACTTCTAGGCATACAGGCTAACAACCTTGGCCTTATCTTTGACTCTTCACTCTTCCCAATCTCATGTAGCCAATGAAAAGCCAAACTTTGTTTTTACCTCCAAATTAGTTTTTGTAATTTTCACTTTCTCTTTACTCATATTGTGACCACTTAAGTTCAGGCCTCCATCTCTCACCTAGACCAGTTACCTACAATTTAGTTTCTCTGACTTAGGTCTCTCCCTCTTCCAATATATTGTTCACACAGCAGTGAAAATAATATCCCAACCCGTACATCTGACTATGTCTCTCTCTTACTCAGTACATTCCAAGTGCTCCCTATAGAATCCAGAACCAAATGTAAACTCCATTGATTAGATTTTAAAGTTGTTTCCAACATGAATGACCTACCTTTGAAATTTCAAATGTTTTACTCTCCTTCTTGGGTTTTTGGGTCAGTCAACTTGGTCTTTTTGAAGTTCCTGAGATGTAGTACTACAGTTTCAATCTCTGAGCCTTCTATCTAATCCCAAGTGAAGTCACATATCACTTCCCTCTCTCAGAATCCCTTGTTTCCTTCAAAATCATGTTTGCACATGCCACATTCTATGTAAGACCTCTTTTGATTCTTTCAGTTGCTAGGACCCTTGATACTTATTTATGACCATGTGCTCTCCTTTGATGAAATATAAATCCTTTGAGGAAAGGAATTATTGGACTTTTGTCTTTATATTTCCAGCATTTATTGGCATGATTTTTTGAGTCTGACCTTAGACTTTGATGCCCTCTCTTTCCAGAGACCCTAATTCTAAATCCCAGTTTTCCCAAATAAATCGTAGCCAACAACCTGAATTATTGTGCACTTTTTGTCAAGATTTTTTTGAATTCTGTATGTCCTGAAAATTAAAGATGAGTGGAATGATATGACCATTTAGGGAGCTTTCCAGAACTTTATAGAATATAAAATTGCTTGTTGAAAGACTAGTCAATCTGTTGATTCTTGTACTTCATTAAAAATCTACCTCCTTTTTAATTTCATTTATTCAAAATACCTGTATAATTTTCCACTGGAAACATATTGTTGCCTACTCTCATCAATACCAATACTTCTTCCTTGACCATTTAATTCTATGAACATATAGGACTATTATTTTTTAAAGCAGAAATGCAGAAGAAAGATGTCTGACCAAAAAAAGACAGTATTTCAAATTCCTAAAGTCAGCATTGATTTCAAATATGCATTTCATGTAACATTGTTTCACAATCAAACAACCATGATATATATTGACAAGACATGTCTACATTTAGCCAGTTCAAATTTCTTTTTCCCTGTTATGTTTCCCAATCCCTCATTGGAATATAAATTCAGTAACTAGGCATATGAAGGTTGATTATACTTTGACTAAGTATGATCACTGCGTGGCTTGATTAATTCACTAGATCTGGTTAATCTCTTAGGCCCAGATGTCCTCCCTTCCTATATGCCCTAATTCCAAACTCTAGTTTTCCCTTATGCTTTTCAATTTGGAAGCATAATTCTTAATAAGCTCCTGTCTACTTAGCTCTTCAAGGATTGTTTCTTTTTTATTTGAGAAATTTTATTTAATTGATTAATTTGGAATATTTTTGCCATTTTACATGATTCATGTTCTTTCCCTTCCCTCCCTCCACACCCCTCCCATAGCCAACGCACAATTCCACTAGGTTTTACATGTGTCATTGATTAAGACCTATTTCCATATTATTAATATTTGCACTAGAGTGATCTTTTAGAGTCTACATTCCCAATCATATTCCCATGTGATCAAGCAATTGTTTTTTTACTGCGTTTCTATTCCTACAGTTCTTCCTCTGAATGTGGATAGTGTTCTTTCTTATAAGTCCCTCAGAATTGTCCTGGGTCATTGCATTGCTGCTAGTACAGAAGTCCATTACATTTGATTGTACCACAGTGTATCCGTCTCTTTGTACAATGTTCTCCTTGATCTGCTTCTTTCACTCTGCATCAATTCCTGGAGGTCATTCCAGTTCACATGGAATTCCTCCAGTTCATTATTTCTTTTAGCACAATAGTATTCCATTAGCAGCAGATACTACAATTTGTTCAGCCATTCCTCAATCGAAAGGCATCCCCTCATTTTCCAATTTTTTGCCACCACAAAGAGCTCAGATATAAATATTTTCATACAAGACTTTTTCCCTATGATCTCTTTATGAGTGTGGGATTTGGCCCAATGATATAAAATATTAAAATGATCTAAATGTACTCACATAAGTATGTGGGGAGCTCTCCAAAGGATCAGATTCCCTACTCTCCTGCAAATATGGAGGTCATATAAAGAAACAATCCTTGAACTATACCCAAAGGGCTTTAAAAGACTCCATCTTTTGATCCAGCCATGCCAATGCTGGGTTTATAACCCAAAGAGCACTTTTTTCAGTCACTTGTTTTGTTCTTAATTTATCATCTATTTCATCTCTACCCCCTTACATACATACATATAAACACACACACAATTATACTTTTCGTACACTAGAAAAAAAACATTAAATTGTTAAAAATGGGAAAGGATGCCCAGTGGGATCAAATTCAGTTTAAAATGTGTATCAATTTTATCTATAGAACTTAAGGACAATGGTATGATTAATAAATGCAAACAAAAATAATAAAACATTATTAGTAAATGACAAAAAAAGTAATCAGTTAATTGTTTAGTCCAGAACCAGAGTTGTCTGATCAATTTTTATTTTTTTCCAAATGAAATGAACTTTTTTCTCCTGAATTAGCCTAATGTTTAGTTACCTATAGATATTATGTGTGTTGAAAATGTTAATAAATAAATCTAAATTCATACAAATCCTATTTTCATATTTTATGTAGCCATAGAGATATAAATTCTCAAAATTCACTCAAACATAGTTTTATATGGTTTTCTTATTAACATTTGATTGCATTTGGCAGTAATGTTGGGTTTCACAGCCAAGACAAGGCAACTGTTGAATGCATTTACCCTTCAAACTAAGTTTGTTATTTTTTGATATATACAGATTTAGCAAAACTACTTTGAATTCTATGCTGATCATCAGAGCTGGGGGAAAAAAGAGTGACTGCATGTATGCATTTAATATTTTACCAGTGCTTCTCCCTTTTTACCACTTCCTATTAAATCACCTAAAATTCAGAAATCTTTTTGGAAAGTAAGCATTTCCATTTGCATAACAAGTACTCTTGATGACACTGATGACCCATAAGGGAAAAAAAAAAAGAGTACCATTGTAGTATAATTCTAGGTGACAGGACTAGGGAATAAAAGCCATAGTTCTATGGTAATTAAAATAGGCATTAAAGTACCACAATGAAATACAAGAAGGTACATAGTAATTATGTGCTATGTCTTAACCTTCTAAAAGAGAAATTTAATTCTTTCCCCAAAAACATTACTCTCTTCTGTGTTATATTTTGGGATTGGATAACCAACCATGTCTTGAATTTGTTAGTACTTTTTCCAGTGGTTTTTTGGAAGTTAAATAACTTCTGTGGGGTGAAGTATGCAAAATAATTCTGTAGCTCATGCATTTTCAAGAGGTGATGTATCTTTCCATATTATCCTCTAATGGACAGGAGCTGCTTTTGCATTCTGATCATATTACTTTATTCCCTTGGGCTCTGAAATAGAGCTTTGCTTCCTCATTTGACTCGGCTTAATGTTGGTAATTTTTTCTGCTTTTTTACAGAGAACTGCATATTTTGCTTTTTGCTGCCTACGGCAACTTGACTAATTATTTTATCAAGGATATCCTTGTTCATAAGTATATGCTAAGAAGGCTACCATAGTAAAAATCAAGTTAACATTTATGAAGCTTACATGAAGGCACAAATAACAAAATAAAGTTCTAGAATAACATGTTGGTTTTTTTAAGGGTAAGTTCATTGTTGATAGATACCCTACAAATTTACAAACAGAAAATTGAGTTGTAAAGATTCAGATTTTGATTCTGTAAATGCCTTAATGATGTTTGTAGAAAGACAAAATAATTGATTTTAAATAGTGATAAGGAGCTTCTTGTGAAAAGCAGAAAATCTGGGAGTAGGAGTAAAAGTAGAGCTTAATATTTTTAAATTTGTGCTCTCCAGTTAGATACATGTGATGGTTTCCTTTTATTTTTTTCCCATTGGAAAAGATTTTATAGAGTTATGAAACTAGGGGGGAACTTGGGAAGCTGTCCTTTTGTGCCTTTCTTTATCATTAAGCCTTCAACTTAACCACCTCCCCCCAAAAATGATGATAGATCCCTAGAATTGTTTCTCTTAATATATAATTATAATTGATTATTTTCAATGTTGAACTTTTAAAAATTTGTCATGCTGAGACTGAAAACCATAATTACACCTTTTTTTCCCTCCTATATGTTCACTAACCATGAATTAGGCTATGATTTTGCCCAAACAAATGAAATCAAACTAACTGGCCTATAGTTTGTAGGCCCTTCCAATTTATTTTTTTAATGACATTTGTTCTCTTCAAATCTACTGATATAACTTTGTTCACAATTTTTGAGAGATTACTAATATTGACTCCACTATCACATCTGACAATTCTTTCAGTTCTTGAGGATAGTTATATTTGGATATATAGTTGCAAATTGATATAGATATTTACTGATAGATATATTTCATCTAGACAAGGTGCTGAACTCATCAAAGACAGATAGGTAGGTCTCAATAAGCCTTTTGGTAATTTTTGTTCTATGTTTTATAGTCCAAAAGTAATTGTCTTAGTCATAAAAAAATAAAAGAGAGCTGAGCAGCTCTTCTTTAAACACATCATGTTATTCCTTATAAAAATGTTAATTTAATTTCAAATTATGTTTTTACATTTAATTCCTCCCACATCCTTCCTATTATTTGATTAGTGAGTTTCTTACTAGAGTGAATACTTTAGACAGTATTTCAAACATTCTGAAAAAGGAAAGGAGCCATGTTTAATAAGCTTTCCCCAGGACTACATTTGGAAGAGGCAATATGCTATGTTGTCCTCCTCCTTAATTCAGTAAAAGTGGAAACTACTTTGAAAACTTGTTAAGAATGATAAAAAAAATACATCATTTTTAAAAGTTAAAAGAGGCTATGTCACCAATACAGATATTCTCTCTTTAACAAATATTTGTTAAACACCTATTCTGAACACTAGAAAGTGGTTGATCTCAAAACTAGTTATTTTTAGGTAGTAGAAAATAATGGTGTATTTCCTGCTCCCCCATCAGTGTCTTCTTAGTGAAGCCTTATCATTTAATGGGTGTAAGACTAGGCCAAAGTTTATTATAAAAGGTAGGATAAGAAACGTAAAAAATTGGGTTAAAATGACTTTTTTATGGGATGATCAAAGGAGGCTCCATGGAGAAAGTCACATCTATAATGAAACCCAGTTGCCTACTTATTCTCCCTCATATCTTTCCTTTTGGGCCCCACTTCAGATTTCTGGTTTCCTTTCAGAATGTGGAGGGAGTCTGCTGGCTAGTGAGAAATCTTAAAGCTAAAAATATAGTCTCCAGAGGATTTAATTTATCATACTATAATTATTTCTACAAAGGGCATAACATTCAATTGTCCTGTCACTGAGCACCTCATCCCATTAATTTCATCCTTTCATTTTCATCCATATGTGCTATCTCCCCTTATGAAAATAAAATATCTTTGAGGGCAGGGGAAATTTCTCTTTTGTATTTGAATTCCTAACACTTTTCCAGTACCTGACATGTAGTAAATGCTTAATATTTTTAATTCATTCATATTTTAATTAGTTAGCTATGGCAAGATCTTTGAGTAAAGAAGTGGCATGATTTGTTCAATGAATTAAAATATTACTAGAAATCAAAAATTAATATTAATTAGAATTACTAGAAATATTAGGCAGATTTGCAATGTATAGATTGATGAAAATATTAAAGAAAGGTGGAAAATCCAAGATGATTTAATCTACTCCAAATAGCAGTATGAATAAGATAAGATTTCTGTATTTTTTTGGACAAGTTGACCAAAGGGAGAGAAAACCATCAGGATGATTTATATAGGTTATGATCTTGATGTCTAGGAGTGCAGAATAAAAAATATGGGAGAAGGGCAAATTTTGTAGAGAAAGAAAAATAATTTTGCCAAACAAAGGGGTGGGAAATTGGAGTTATAGTACTATAGCTCCAGAGAGAGATTAATAAAATATAAGTGAATGAGGAAATGATCTGCAATAATGTATATGTGAAACCCTAGGAGTAAAACCTAGGGTAACAGATAGAGAAGAGAAAAAATTCAGGGATAGAATATTGGGTGATACGTATATTTTAAAGGTGAGGGGGAAAATGATGAGCCAATAAGAAAGACAAGAGTGGTCAGAGAAATAGAAGTGGGGATTAAACAAATTGGAAAAGGAGGGTATGTCCTTCAATTGGGGAATGGCTGAACAAACTGTGGTATATGCGGGTGATGGAATACTATTATGCTAAAAGGAATAATAAACTGGAGGAGTTCCAGGCGAACTGGAGAGACCTCCGGGAACTGATGCAGAGCGAAAGGAGCAGAGCCAGAAGAACATTGTACACAGAGACTGATATACTGTGGTAAAATTGAATGTAATGGACCTCTGTACCAGCAGCAATACAATGACCCAGGACAATTCCGAGGGATTTATGGTAAAGATGCTACCCACATTCAGAGGAAGGACTGCAGGAGAGGAAACATATAAGAAAAACAACTGCTTGAATGCATGGGTCGGGGTGGACGTGATTGAGGGTGTGGACTCGAAACTACCACACCAATGCAACTACCAACAATTTGGAAATTGGTCTTGATCAAGGACACATGACAAAACTAGTGGAAATGCGCATCGGCCATGGGTGGGGGGAGTGGGGGGGGGGGGTGAAGGGGATAAGAGGAGTATGAATCAGGCAACCATGTTAAAAATGTATATTAATAAATGTTAAAAAAAATAAAAATAAATAAATTTAAAAAAGAAAAAAAAAGAAAAAAAACATTTTAAAAAACAAAAAAAAAATATAGGAAAGAGAAAATAACAAGGAGATTTTCTACATTCTCAAAACAAATTCTTCATAATGAGGCCAGAAAACGTGAGGAAAAAACCTATCAAATTTAAAGTGACCCATGTCACAGAAAATGATAAAGAATCCCCATTCCACAAGGTTGGCAATAAAAGTGAGTTACAATGATAGCTTAAAAAGATATCAGGCATGTAATAATAAAGAGAACCTGTAGCCAATGTTTGATAGAGGGGAGAGAGAGCGAGAGAGTCTATGTGGTGAGTCTCTCTTCCAGCTCTCCCCTGGGGCCAAATATACACTGGGAGACTTTAAGGGTGTGTCACCCTGAAACTGGGTGACCTGGATGGTCATGTCGCCCCATAGGAGTTGGGGACAAGGCTTCCCTATAAGAGGAGGTATGTGGTACCCCAATCCAATTTTGAATAAGGATGGGGCTCACACAAACCTCCCCCCATCAGTTAATTTCACAGTGGGTGATCTGGCTTCAGGATGGAGGCAGCCAGACCAAACTGTGGTTCCCCTCTCCCTTTTTGTCTCTCAGGCACTCTGGAATGCTGTCTGACTGATGAATGGCTTTTATTAATCACAATTCAGGGATTGGGGAAAGGGGTGAAGGGCAGAGGGATTTTGGGGTGCCTTCTTTGCTATTGCTATGGGGTCCATTACTTGGGTGGAATCCCCAGTGTCTCCCTCACCCAAGCTTCTCACCTCACTCCTTCTCCTTCTGTTTTTCTATTTCTATCCTTTTCTATAATTGTGAGGTTTGACTGAAAAAGGGTCTCTCAGCAAGGTTGGGAATGGGAGGAGAATAAGATATTGCTCCCAAAATGGAGTCCAAACTTAGCTGACTTGATGGTTGAAATCTTGATGGGTGAGATGCAAAGGAATGGTCATGACCAGGGAATCAGTGTTTTAATTTTCAAAGAAAGATCCTCAGGAAGCCCTCAGGACTGGATCTGAGCTGGGATGTCCTCCTCCTCTCTACTCATAGTCCTCCGCCAGAAGGCCTCTCCTCCTCCTTACTTCTCCGGAGCATCCCCCAGAATTCTCTCTGGTCTCAATTGTAACCAACTGTCAGCAACTTCTTCTCTGGCTCCTTTTGTCCCATCCCCCTTGCACAAATCCCATCCTTACAGGCATAATGGAAATGATTGTTGTTGTTGTTGTTGTTTTCTCCAGTAGCCTGAAGAGAGTTATGGGGAGTGCAGAGGGAAGAAAAAATGCAACATGAGAGGAAATGACTGGTAGAACAAGATGACAAGAAGGAACCAAATTAAAGGGTGTAGATATAGACCTTAGTTTAAGCAAGAGAATGTCATTTCTCTAAATGAGACTGGATAGAAAGAGAAAAAAAATTAATGAAGAAATTAGAACAATATTGTGTTCCAAATCTGGTATTAGGCTTTCTAGTCTTCTCAATATGACTTTTATGACTTTTGAAACTTTATAGGGCAAAAAAATTGAAATGTTCTTCAGGTAACTTGTCTTTTCAAACTTTGTCTTTCTGTCTCTTTATTTCTGCCATCCAAGTCCTTCACTATCCCCGAGTCACTTGTAACACATTCAGGAGGGACAGAAAGAGAGGAAAAAGCCATCAAGGATTAAATTTCAATCATCTCTGTCTTTCTCTTAGAATTAAGGAATTGATAAAAAAAAATAGTCAAATAGGTCTATCCTGAGAAGTCTAATATTTCTCAATACTATAGCCTAGTTTTCCCTTCTAGTTTTCCTGATAATATTCTCACCATTTCACTGACAGTTTTTATTTTGAAAGTAGAGTTGCCATGAACTATTTTTTGTGGTGGGTTTATCTCTGATTGCTTGTTCTCTAGCTTTCAAACAACTTTCTGTTTATTCATCTCAGATATATAGTATCTTAGATTGATAACAGTGGCTTGTATCAATTCTGAGCCCTCAAGTAAGAGCTTGAGCAAGTGCCCCCAGTATACCTGTTATTTACAAACTAAACACTTCCCGAGAGAGAGAGAGAGAGAGAGAGAGAGAGAGAGAGAGAGAGAGAGAGAGAGAGAGAGAGACCCTGCCTTTTATGCTCCCAGGGGCCCTTTGCCGTGATATTTATGCTCATAATAATCCTTCTGAAGGTGTAGTTTCTTCAAGGGAATATAGCAATAGGAGGGATTGTCTGAAGACATAATGAGGGAAAGAGCAGTCTCCACTGAATATATTTTGTCTAGAGTGTAGAGCTGAGCTGCATATTACTTATGTAGAGAGGAAATATGGGCTCATAGAGAAAGCACTGGACTTGGAGCCTTTAAGAATTGGCTTTGAATACTTACTCTACCACCTATTAGCTATGTGACCATAATCAAGTCATTCAACAACTCAGTTTCAGGTTTCTCACCTGTAAAGAGGGAGACTTCTGCCTTACAAATCTACTGCACTTTATAGAAGTGAGGATCAATTGAGAAGATGGGTTATATTGTAATTGCTAGTCCACTAGAAACCAAATGAAGAGAAAATTATTAGGACAACAGGTTGTGGGCAAAAATAAATAAAACACTCATAGATTTTGTTCCACTTATGAAAGAAAAGTGATTTTAGCCAAACTGATGTTGGGTAGTGTAAAAATGGGACCAGTTAGCAATGTGTCTCAGCAGGATCCAAGCCCCAAGCTGCAAACCTCTAGCAAGGGGGAGAGGAGTTAGTGGATGGAATTCTTTCTCCTCCCTCTCCTTTGGCGGTTGCAGCTTCTGGTAACTGTTATTAACAGAATCCTTTTCTGTCCAGAAATGGAGGCTATCTGACTTAGCTATCACAGGGATAAATTGGCTGGTAAAAAATGGAATAATCTCACAGAAATTGGCAACTTCCACTGTTAGAGGCTTATTCCCTAAGCCCAAGGTAGGTAAAGTGCTCAGGATGTCTTCAAGCAACTTTCTTGATCACTGGATCACAACTACTCTCAGAATCTGCCAGGATGGAGATTTGGCTTAGGTAATACATGAATTAGGCTTATATAGCCTGAAATACAACACCTCACACCTCACCCTCTTAACAAGAGAAGGGATTTATTAATTCCGGGAAATAGAGAAGGAGGGAAAGGTCCTAGGTGTAGAGATCTATTTATCATCTCTGATAAGGACAGCTTAGTTGATAAGGAAGTAATGAGATGTGGGTGAAGATCTTGACTGTTAACTCATAGCTGCTTCTCCGAAGTGCCATTGAGTCACAAGTTTATTATATATGAAAATTCAAACTCCCTTTCACCCAAAAGCACAGAGAAAGTTTTACGCTTCATAGACATTGCAATTAGTTTAGACAACCCACAGAAACCTTAGAAACTTCAAGGTGAAGATAAGAACCAGGCTGGACCTTCAGCTACATGATTATCAGCAAGCTAAGTCTGAGAATATTTTTCTCAGGGGCAAATTGCCCCTGCTAACCTAAGGTTTAGGCATTGGTTTGCTAAGCAGCTGCATTTCTGACCAAAGGGGAAGAATATTAACCTCTTGACTACTGGTTTGCTAAGAGCTTAAAGCTTAAAGGCCACAATACTTTTCAACAAGAAAGGGTGTGGATCACAAAAAGGGGTCAAAAAAGGAGTCTCAGATTTTTATCTATTTGACACTCTATTTTTCTTATTGGCTTCCCACATCTAGGTTTGAGGGTGAGGTAAAATCTATCTAAACTCTTTAAGATGCTGTCAGAATAGCTATTCACATCCCCCCCCCCCAGGGGAAAGCCTCTGAATAAAACTATTTCTCCCTAAACTCCCTTATAATTTAAACTATCTCTTAAATCTAATATTAACAAGTCCAATATGGTAAAAATGGTCTTGACTGTAGATCTGTAATTGTTTAGGGATTGGCTGGGACACTGCTTACAAGGTTTTGTCACAGTGCTCACAGCCTTTGGGAAATAGTTTGGTTAGAGTCAGTAAGGAGAATTCAGCAATAAACCACTCTGCTGTCTGGATTAGAGATAAGCTAAGCTATGGAGAAAGAAGTAATTCCTACTCCTTTCCAGCCACCCAGCTCCCTCTGTCCCCCAAAGGGTGAGTTTGCCAAGTTGGGTGTCCTGCTTTTTATACGCACATTCTTAACTGCCCCAACTGCCCCCTCTCCTGGAGTTCTGGGGGTACTGGGGAATTCTGTTAGGCAGTTCACCCCACTTAAGATTATACATATTACAGTAGCTAGCTAGTGAGTGAATAGATTGTTAAGGTCTGAAGTCAGAAAGATGAGTCTTCCCAAGCTCAAATCTGACCACATTTACTAGTTGTGTAACTTTGGGCAAGCCACTTAACTCACTTTGCCTCAATTTCCTCATCTCTAAAATAAGCTAGAGGAACAAATGGAAAGCCACTCCAATATTTTTGCCAAGAAAACTTCAAAAGGGGTCATGAAGAATTGGAATTTATTGAAACAATTGAACAACAACAAAAATTATAATGAAATAGTTAAGGAGGAAAAAAAAAAAAGAAACCCTTTGTGGGCTAGGACACTTCAGTGAGCAACTTTGATTCTTGAGTAAGCTATGAAGTAATTTAGTTTTGGAATCCTTCAACCTTCTCTATGTACATTTCTCCCTTGCTCTAGTGATACATCCATTAGTATAATTGCATGCCTGAGGTATTTTGTAATTAACCCTTTTCTTCATTCCCCTCTCCCTTGCCCAAACATCAAAACTCTAATTCTGTTGTTTTTAGGAGAAAAGCATTGAAATTATTTTAACACAAATTAAGGTGAATAATGAGATCTTCCCTGAAAGGCCATTGCTTTTTTGAAAAGAATAGCTTTTAAACCAATGGAATGATTGAATCTTTAACTGTGAACTTTTCAGCAATGTTGCTATATGACAGAAGGAAAACCAAACATTCCAGCAGGACAAAAAAGATATTTGCAGTGGTGTTGGCAGGATGGCTTTCTTGAAATCCCTCAAGCCATGATTTGTGAGTAACCATTTACTCTATCCTAGAATAAAACTAGTTTTGCTTCAATGCCATAGACAAAGCTAATAAATAAGTCTCCTTGGGTATTTATGAGCATCTGGCAGGATGAAAATACAGAAAGAAAAGGAAGAATAAAAGGAGGGATATAAAGGCAATAGAGAAGGATGAAAGAAAGAAATAAAGGGAGAAACAAAAGAAAAGTTATGTAGTGGGAGGATTAGAGTGTCATCAATAATTACAATACTGTAGATAAGCTAACTATTTGCTAGCCTGTCTCATTTGGGGACCAGAGTAACAATGGTGAACTAACTGCTAAATTTAGCTTCTTGTTCCTTTTCCAATGTGTCTCCCACTGACAATCATCAAGAGATCTTTAACGAAGAGAAACTCTTACTCTAGGAACTGTGCCTCCTTGACACTTCAGCCCAGGAAGGAGCCTGGCATGAAAGAAATGCGGCTGATCAGCTCAGAGAGATAGTTTCACTCATTCTAGAATGAGAATAACGTTTCTATAGAATACAGCACCTGTGACCCTAGCAATCATAATTCATTACTTTCAAAGTCCCTTCCCTCTTCTTTACAGGGCATCCCAATACTATTCCATTTGGACTCAGTGCTTAATATTTTCCTTTCTTTTTATTGAAGTACTCTGGAATATCTTCTTTAAAAGTTTCTGAATTTAGGTATTTTCATGTTTGACTTATATTTGCTGAGGAACCAAGCAGTAATTATATGTATTAATCTACTATCTACTATTGAACGACTACTTTGGTTTAGCAAATTTATGTAACAGTTTAAACATACATCACTAAAAGAAATTTAAGAAAGTTTAGAAATGTTTGTGACATATAAGGGGCCTTTAAAATAAGGGTTTAAGATATTAAACTACTCAGGTAGCTAGGCAGTTCAGTGGACTGAGAGCCAGGACCAGAGACAGGAATCCTGGGTTCAAATTTGGCCTCAGACATTTCCTATCCATGTGACCCTGGGCAAACCACTTATCCCCAATTGCCTTCCTCTAGTAGCTCTTTTGTCTTAGAAGCAGTACTTGGTATTGCTTCTAAGACAGAAGTCGAGAGGTTTTTTAAAAAAGATGTTAAATTGCTTTCATTTAAATTAAAGGAAATTTAATATATAGCAAAGATCTCTTTAAAGAAGGAAAATTAGACAAAGATTTATTATGAAATGGGAAGTATATTTTTTAAATTGTGACAAGCTCTTAATGTATTTATTTATTTAATTTGATATGAAAGTTAATGAAATTCAATATGAAATATGAAAATAAAATAAAATGAACTTTTATATGAAATTATGAAAAATTGAAATAATATTAAATAAAATGAAATTTAACTTGGAATAAATTTAATATGAAATGGGAAATATATTTTTAATTATTACAAGCTCACACTGTATATATTTAAGTTAAAGTATTTATTTAAGATTAATAAGTAATTATTTAAGGATTGTTAAACATAAGTATTTGCCACATAAAACTTCACTTAAAATGTGTATGTGTGTGTGTGTGTGTGTGTGTATGTGTGTGTAAGGAGGTGAGCGTGTCCCATTATTTCTTCTCTATACCCAATATAAATCATTAAAATAGCATACTTTGAGAAATTGTTTTAGGCATGTCAGTTTTTAGGTCATTCCAAATACATCCAGTTGGCACACTGCATAGCCTGTTTTGGTTGATGACAGCAAAACTCAAACTAAAATCTGGCTTCCCAACATCATTAGCCATGTGACCATGGGCTAGTTACTTAGCATCTCAGCCTCATTTTCCTCATCTGATGTAGATAACAATAGCACCTACCTCTTAGGCTTTGTATGAGGATCAAGTGTGACAATATATATACTTTGTAAAATATAAAGTATTATATAGTTATTATTGTTTTCCACTACACTACAACATCTTCCCTCCTATAAGAAAGAACTCTATCACTTTGTAACATCTAATTATTCTAATATTGCTTTTGAGATCTAAATACAATATGCCTAATCGCTTTTCATTTCAACCCTTCAGATTTTTGGAGATTCCAATTATGTACACCCTACATTATCTCTTCTAAAATACCTCATAGTAAGTGAAGAGTATTCAGGTATTGAAACAGTGATTCTGAATTCTTTAAAAAATAAAAATGCAATGTTCCTATAGGTAGGTTTCCAGTTGAGTTCTTCCAAAGGCATAATTTACACATCTTTTTCCATAAGTTTCTCACAGAAGTGAAAGCTCAACTGTTGTTCAGTGACCTCAATCAATAAGACTTACACATAAAAATAGATGGCTATTCTATTGTATATATTTTGTTGTGTATTTGCACTAATGAACCAACAAAACCTTTTAGACACTTGGATTTAATGATGTCTGAAGTTAAAGTTTATCATAGACTGATAACGTTCTACTTGCAGCTGAACAGAAACAGCTTGGGACCAGAATTCCTATTTCACTATCCATTGATTCTGCATTATCCCTTTGTTATGACATCAAATCACTTTCTCATCAAGGGTTAAGATTGTAAATATAGGATTTATGAAAGGCGTAAGTCCCCATAGAAAAGTGTACTCACACCAAAATAACTCATGGGAGAGTAGATTTGGAAATAATAGATAATTGTTGATTCTCATCTTTAGCCTTGACTCCACTCTCATTCATTCCACATAGCCAATCAGTAGCCACATCTTATGGTTCCTAGCTCCACAATATCTTTCACACCTCTACCCAACCAGCCTCCATTCTTGTTCAAGCCTTCATCACTTTTCACCTTTATTATTGCAAGAGCATCTCAAGTTTCTGCTCTCTATAATTCATTCATCATATAGTTGTCAAATAAATATTTCTAAATCAGCATTGACCATATTGTTCCTCTATTCAATGAACTCCATATTGCCACCTTTATTACATATTCACTTCTCTGTTTAGGTTTTAAAGATTTTTATAACCTGCCCCGCCCAGCCTACCTCCTCTATTCTTAGCATTACTCCTCTCCACACACTTTAAGATCAAGCAAAATGCTCTTACTTAGTAACTTACTTATTGTGAATATATTTTCTTCAAGAAGAAAGTAGAAAGACACTGAACATAATGAACATCAAACAATATCACTAAAATAAAATTAGTTATATAGTAACAGACATGAAATATTGGTTAATTGATGTAAGAGTTATTTAAGAAACGTTTTTTCTGTTTGAAGTCATTTTATCACTTAGAAGGCAAAAAACCTAATAAATACCACAGTATAAAAAAGTACAAAAAATCTCTGTGTAATTACAACCTCAACACTTTATATTAAAAGCTCAAACTGTTGACTATAAAAATAAGAAATGGATAAAAATGTAGACAATTACTCATCATTGACAACTCATAAGTAAAACACTTTAATGGCTCCCATCCAAAAAGATGTCTTCCATAAATATTCCTAAATCATAACTCATAAAAGAAACCTTGAGTTAGAATGACAAAAATAATTTTGTTTCATAACCCTCTTGTTACTATTATAAAAGGACATGTAAAACAGAGACAAATATTATCACCACCATCATGGAAGCAGTCTAGAACAGAGTCCAAATCAAAATATGTTTAGATCTTCCACAATCTTCCACTTCTAGTTGACATTGCACTGATTGAATCAAATCTTTGACCACTGCAGAGCCTCCTGGATGACAATCACAATTAATGTAAGAGTTTGACCTATCTTTCAATATAGTGGAAAATCAAATGAATAAAGACTGTTTATCCAGTTGTCTAGAGTAGACTATGATAAATACTTGGATGAACAACCTATGAAAATTGTCTGTGCTGTATAGGTGGGTGTATTAAAGCATGGCCAGACATCCACAATTTAGTAGAAAGAGATGATAAAGAAAGTTAAGGTTTTTTGGGGGAAAGGACAGAGTTATTTTAGTGACTTCACACTTCCCCATGAAATGAAAGTCTCTATTTTTGAATATCATTATTTGTTGTGCTGCTATAAGACATGTTATACAACATTAATTGAATTAAAAGTGAATATCCACCAGAGGGCCATGGGAAGACACATGGTAGGTGTGAATAGGCGGTAGCACACTACAAACAGGCTACTACAATGGATAAATATTGTAAAGGCTATCATAATCCTGTCACCAAAGTCCATTAGTATAGTCCTTGTGATTCTATTTTGCTTCAAGGAAAGGAATTCTTTGTTCTCAAGAATTTAAATGGACATGGGCCAAAGGGTGAGAAGAATATGCAATGTTCAGATGATGCCATACCCAGAATAGAAAGTCTATTTTATTTTTATTTCGGTAGAATGTAAGGTTAGCAAATTTAGTTTTTACTAATAAGAAAGACTAGATTAATGGTTAGGAGATTTGGTTTTGTCTTTCTGTCCTCAGAACTTAGCACAATGTCTAATATATAGTAGACACATGAAATGCTCATTTGCTATAACCAAATTATTTGTTCTATCACTCTATGCAAAAATATAAATATTTGCAGGAAACATGTTTAATGATTGTTATCCAAAGTGTGATAATAAATATATCATGTATCATACCCATACATATATTGGGAAAGGAATGTGACAGCCATATAGCAAGAATGACAGAAACTAATGAGTTGCATAAGACTGCACTGTTTTTGTTTGTTTGTTTGTTTGTTTGTTTGTTTTTTGAAGACACACTATGACGCCTTATCCACATTGGAGAGATCTTTCATGGAGCATTTTTGAAAGGACACCTTAATATTTACAATGCAAGAAGGTATGGATGGAGGATCTGTACTTGTAGAGGGAAAAATCCATAGTGAAAAGATCATGAATACATTCAATTTGTACACTCCAAGGCATTACTCATAGACAATTATAATTATTATATGCTCTTGTTTTATATTAAATAATAAATTACTTGAGAGTATGAAAGGATGTAGGTAGACTATAGCAGGATTTCACCAGTCAGAAGACCAGGATTCTACTCTTGGATCTTTTTCTAAGTAGTTATGTGGTCTTAGGTATATATTTATCTTTCATGGTTTTATTCCTCTCTTCGCTGTACTCATGATTTTTTATTGTTATTATTATGCACTTTACTATGTGTCTTCGTATATAACCCTGCTCCTTTAGCTTCCTATTAAACATTATCTTTCTCCATAAAAATGCAAACTTTTTGAGGGTAAGAACTGTCTTTCTTACTTCTGTGTTTGTATTCCCAGCACTCAACTGGCACATAGTAAGCTCTTCGTGAATAACTTCTTGATTGACTGAACTTATTTCTTGTTCTATAAACTAAGGTCAATGTTCCAAGTTATATCTAAGGTCTCCTTCAGCTCAAACATTCTACATTTTATTTTTAATTGTGTGACTTGGTGCTTTTCACAAAATAGGTACTGAATAAATGTTTCCTGATGAATTTAAAGTTTGGTGTAATAATTCTCAAGCTTACTCTTTTGCACAGCACGAGCCTGGCTAATAAGGATAAGTCCAAAGGGCAGCAACCTGTTCTGGGGGCTTGGTATATGGGGAGTCTAATTTTACGGCCTAATCAAATGAGATATTTCAGTTGTGATGGTTGCTATATGTTGTCACATATTTGTCACTCACCAACATTTCCTCCATGATCTAAATAAAAACATGGACTTTTATATAATCTTCTATCTGTAGAAACCTATTGCTATGATTTAGTTATGAATTTTTTCTTTCCCCAATAAAAAAGCAAGTAATTGAGTTTCCTTGGATAGTCTATTCTGCCTGATATCTAAAGAGTTTTGCAAAACAAATGAAACTCTAGGAACAAATGTCATATGTTTTTTTTAATGGAGAGATTAGGTCAGAAATCTGAAACACAATCGGGAAATCTGGGCTCCTAAGTGTAGTTTTTTTGTTTGTTTGTTTTGTTTTGTTTTTTTGTCCTGGGATAAAGATAGTCCTTCAGGTACAAATGACTGTATTGGAAGTTTAGAACATAAATATTGTCAGTAATTCCTGGCTATTAATCTAGGCTTTGGAGAGTTAAGCTTTATTAACTTCTCCTGGACTTCAGATGCAGAGATTTGTTAATTTATTATTTTGCTTCTGATCATAGACAAATGAAGGGCAAAGAGAATAGAAGCTTTAAAGTCAGTCAGGGGGCATGATTTTATGTGAAGAAAACCCTAATGCCTGTGTTTATCCTTTTACTCCCACTCTTTTTGCAAACCTAGTAATTGACAAGAGAATGGGTTCACAGCTGGAGTCTGAAGGAACCACCCCATTCCTTTATAAAATGACAACAAAACAGTATTAAAATTGTGTTTATAGACTGGCTATGATAGAAAGACAAATCAACTCACAGTCAGACTTTGGGGGAAAAGTGAAATGTTAGAATGTAAAATCAAAGTTAATAATGTGAGGAACCTCCCACATGAGCAGACATCAAAATGTTTGTGAAGCTAGAAGTGAGTATGTATCTTTTCCTGTCTACCCCCCTCCTTTCCATCCATTTTCTCACTTCAGAGGGTTTAGAAAAGGCTTCACTTCTCTTTCCCATTCTGTTTTTAATTATTTTTTCTCTATTTCTGTTTAATGAATTGCTTAGGGCAATTAACCTTTGACTAGAAAATCCTCTGCTGATTTTCTGGCTTAGTCTTTCCAATGTCTTAAAAATCCTATATTAGAGAGACAAGTGTAATCAGGAACAGTGGGGTGTGAGAAAGCAGTGAATTGTCACAGGATCTTAAATTGCATTCTCTTACTTTTGAAATGAATTTATACTTAATTCTCTGGATAGATTTTTTATATGTCATCCTCTTTTCTATAGAATGTAAGATCATTAAGGACTAAGATTGTTTTCAATGTAAGCCTAGCACATATATAGATGGAAGTTTCAGAACCAAGACCTGTAATCTGTGACTTCATTGTTGTAGAGAATTCCAGGAATCAGGAAACTCCCTTTACCAGGAAGGACACTTACCACTTCTATGATTTACAATTTTAGGAGAGTTTCCATAAGAAGAAATGTCAAACACAAAGACGAATGTCAGCATGCATCCTATAAATGGCATACTGGAACTAGATTAAAATGTAATTGTGAGGGGCAGCTGGGTAGCTCAGTGGATTGAGAGTCAGGCCTAGAGACAGGAGGTCCTAGGTTCAAATCCGGCCTCAGACACTTCCCAGCTGTGTGACCCTTGGCAAGTCACTTGACCCCCTTGCCTACCCTTACCACTCTTCCACCTATGAGTCAATGAACAGAAGTTAAGGGTTTAAAATAAAAAAAAATGTAATTGTGAAATATTTTAACAAAATAAAGAAATACACTAAAATTTGTTGTTGTTCAGTCATGTTTGACTTTTTTACCCTATTTGGAGTTTTCTTGGCAAAGATACTAGAGTGGTTGGCCACTTCCTTCTTCAACTTTTTTTACAGATGAGGAAGCTTAGGCAGAATCAAATAACTTGTCCATGGTCCTACAACTACTGTCTTCAGTTGGATTGAGTTATTCAGGTTACGAAACATAGATAGTGTTAATAAGTGATGGAAAAATATTCTAAATCAATTAATTAAATAAAAATTAAAAAAAAAAGTTGTTTCCTGGGTTAATATGTGCCTTTAAGGGATCCTTATATACAGTTTAATTGCTCCATTTCTATTTGAGTTTGATACTGTTGTAAGATAAATTAATAAAATATTTAAGATTAGTTATTTATGAGGCTTAGCAAGCAACGCTGGAGAATTCTAAATGGAATGGGGAAGCAGGAAGTATTTTCTTTCTCTGAGATGGACTCCATGTTGGCCGGGGTCTGATTGTAACTGACTGAGTGGGAGACCTCAGGGAAAGTGGAGTTTGTATCATAGTATTCTGGTATCCTGAAGGAAGAAATCATTTGTTTGTGGGAAGTTAGGTTGAGACTATAAAACCTAACCTGGGTTGCTGGTCAGCTCAGGTTGGTTTAGCTCCCTGACTTACCCAACTCAATGATTACTGGCTAAGGTACTGGGAGAGCTGTATCATCGCTGGATTTTGATAGGACTCAGCAGTGAGGTTCCCACTTTCATTCCTGATATTCCTTATGCCCTGCTATAGTCCAAAGCAGTGATGGACAAACTATTTCCCATGGGCCAGATCCAGGCCATAGTTTTCCCATCACTGCCTTAAGCAATTCCCTAATCACTATGCCCCCACATCCAGATGTAGTGATTAGGGAATTGCTTAAAGCAGTGATGGGCAAACTATCCTGGATCTGGCCTGCCAGGAATAGTTTGCTTATCACTGGTCTAAAGCTTAGTGTGGATAAGTTCATTCCCTGACCCTGGGGCTTGCCCATAGGTTGGTAGAATAGTAATTCCTTTTCCCCTTCTTTCAAATTTTAGTTTATTGAATTAAACATGTGTTTATAAATCCTTTTGTCCCAGTATTGCTCAGTTATTTTGTTGATTTCATAGACTCCCTGGTTAGGTGAATCTGTGAGGCAGTTTGGATCCTAACTATCACTCCCTCCAACTGCCAAACCCAATTTTGAATTATATTTCCCCTACTTGTTAGGTCCCAGTCTATTGCCCTGTCTGTACTTTCTCCTTCTCACCCTTTCTCTGAACCCAGATAATAAGTTGATTTCTTCCTTCAGGATACCATAACTCCACTTCCCCTGAGGTCTCCCACTCTGTCAGTTACAATCTGTCCCCAGCCAAAATGGAGTCCATCTCAGAGAGAATAAAAACTTCCTACTTCCCCATTCCATTTAGAATTCTCCAGCCTTGCTTGCTAAGCCTCCTAAATAACTAATCTTAAAACTTTTATTAATTTATCTTACAACAATACCATTGTCTTAGAGTACTCTTTAGGCTAGTATTACTTGTCACAGGTCATACAGCTAATATGTAATAGATGCTGAACTGCAACCCAGGATTTTTTTGTTTGTTCATTTGTTTGTTTCTTAGGGCATTCTCAATCCACACTTTCTCACCCTACATACAATATGTGTTGAACAAATATTTGTTTCTTTGTTAAACTAAATCATTTTCTTCAGTTTGGAGAAGCAGTATGACATATTGGGCAAGAAAGCAATAAGAGAAGAAGTCATTTTTATTTATTTTTCTTTTATAATTAAGATATTTTATTTTACCAGTTACATATAATAACAAATTCCCAAATAATTTTTCCAAAGTTAGACAATCCAGTTATCTCCCTCTCTCCCTTCCCCCCACCTCCCAGAACTGGCAAGAAATTTTATCTGGGATATACATGTATTATTGTTGCTTTTTTTGGTAAGAGAATAATCATTTAAAATGGAAATCACAAACTAAAATCCCAAATAAAAAAAACATGTTTTGATCGGCTTTCTATCTCCAGAAATTCTTTCTTTAGAGATGAGTGGCATTCTTTGTCAAAAGTCGTTCAGAATTGTCCTGGATCATTGTACTGTTGAGATTAGCTAAGTCTATTACAGTAGATCATTCCACAATATTGCTATAACTATGTACATTGTTCTCCTGGTTCTATTTATTTCGCTCTGCATCATTTCATGTAGGTCTTTCCAACTGTCTCTGAAATCATTCTGTTCATCATTTCTTACAGCACAATAATATTACATCATCATCACATACTGAAATTTATTCAGCTATTCCCCCAACTGATGGATATCACTTCAATTTATAATTGTCACCACAAAAAGAGCAGCTATAAATATTTTGGTACAAATAGATCCTTTCCTCTTTTTATATAATAATACCACATATATATACATATATATATATGTGGTATTATTGCCTCAAAGGATATGCATTGTTTTTTAACCCTTTGAGCATAATTTCAAAATGCTCTCCAGAATGGTTGGATCAGTTCACAACTACTCAATCAATGCCTTACTGTCTCAATTTTGCCACATTCCCTCCAAAATTTGTTTGTCCTATTGTCCAATCTGATAGGTGTAAAGTTATACTTTAGAATCATTTTAATTTGCATTTCTGTAATCAAGAATGATTTACAATATTTTTTCATATGATTATCAATAGTTTTGATTTCTTCATCTAAAACTATGTATTCCTACCCTTTGTCCATTTGTCAATTGTGAAATGATGTGTATTCTTGTAAATTTGACTTGGTTCTCTATATATTTGGGAAATGAGACCTTTATCACAGAAATTGGTTATAAGATTTTCTCCAAATTTGTTATTTCCTTTCTAATCCTGGTTATTGGTTTTGTTTATAAAAGATCTTTTAAATCTATTATAGCAAAAATTATTCATTTTACATCCTCTAATGTTTTCTTGTTTAATCATAAATTCTTCCTCTCTCCACAGATCTGACAGGTAGATTATTCTGAATTCCCCTAATTTCCTTATAATATCACCATTTATGTCTAAATTATATACCCATTTTGACCTCATCTTGGAAAGGTATGATATATTAGTCTATACCTAGTTTCTGTCATACTGTTTTCCAGTTTTCCTAGCAGTTTTTGTTGAATAACAAGTTCTGATCACAAAAGCTAGGATTGTTGGTTTTATCAAACAGTAGACTGCTAAGGTAACTTACCCCTCATCTATTCCACTGATCCACTATTCTATTTATTAGATAATACAGATTATTCTGATGATTACTGCTTTATAGTAGAGTTCGAGATCTCGTACTCTGATCTGAATTTTGTTATTATTTTTCTAGTTTTTCAGTTTGATTAGTATGACACTGAATAAGAAAATTAATTTAAGTAAGATTATCATTTTTATTACATTAGCTGAGCCTATCCATGAGCAATTAATGTTTTTTCAATTGTTTAGAACTAATTTAATTTCTGTGGTGTTCTGTAATTTTGTCCAATTAATTCCTATGTTTGCTTGGGCAAATAGATTGCCAAATATTTATATTGTCTTGGGTTATTTTAAGTGTAATTTATTTTTCTATCTCTTGCTCTTGAACTTTCTGGCTAATATATAAAATGCTGATTATTTTTGTGGATACATTTTGTATCCTACAACTTTGATAAAGTTAGCAATTATTTCAACTAGGTTTTTTTAGCTGATTCTCTAGGATTCTCTAAATATACCATCATATGATCCATAAAGAGTGATAGTTTAGTTTCTTCATTACCTACTTTAACTCCTTTGATTTTTTCTTCCCTTATTGCTAAAACTAAAAATTCTAGCACAATATTAAATAATAATGGTGATAATTGATACCTTTGTTTCACTCTGGATCTTTTGGGGAAAGTTTCTAACCCAAACTGAATGTTGTTAACACCTGGATATAAGAGAACCCTACCTGGGCAAGGAAATCAGTTGGTTGGCATGCAAAGTACTTCAATAAAATTAGGAGACAGCATGGTAAAATGGAGTAAGAGGATATAGATTCATATCCCACATTTGATGCTTACTATGTGTATATTATTATATTAGTCATTGAACTTCCTTGGGTCTCTGTTTCCTCACCTGAAAAATAAGGATAAATTACATAGCCTCCAAAGCTACATCCTTCTCTAAATCTATAAAGAATTATAACATTACAGAAGTGTTTCAGATAGGATCCTTCAGAGAAGCCTAGTATCAAATAGTAATATTTAGTCATGAATTCTGGTTTCTCAGGAAAATATACTAATGGCTGAACACATGATGGAAATGAAGTCATAAAAGAGTAGAATACTTCCCAAGAAACTAAAAATAGACCTGAATTAGGAGATGAGATTCAACTTGATTTTAGTAGAGTGAGGAAAATTCTGATTACAGAAATCTGAATGCCAAAGGAAGAGCAAAACCCACCACTGAGGCAAACCTAATGCTCAGCTATTTTTTTAATGCCCACTTTCTTTACTCTCCAGGGACAGATTGGTCACAAAGTAGGCTATAATCAAAGCTTGTAGGTAAGGAGTTAGGTGACCACAGATTTCAAATATAATGGATACAAGAGCAAAGAGCCAAATAATTCCCCTTGACAAGATTATAGTATAATTGTGAACTTACCATGAAACAATGTATTTACATAAGAGCTCAGCTGAAGGATTTATATGAAAAAGAATCTAAGATTGAGACCTAAAAGTTACATTATAGGCCACTTATTCTTGTTGTTTCTTTTGAAAGTTGAGGAAATTGAGGCCCAGAGAGTTTATGTGACCATTCCAAAGACACACAGCTGACAAATAGGAGAACTGAGATTCAAACTCATGTCCTCTCACTTTATCATTCTTTCTATTGATATCACCTCAGAGAATTTTGCAATTTTTGGATCAAAGTTGGTGAACTAAAAATTAACATTTATTTTCCAAATATATTAGAAAGAAATCCTCTTTTTGATACTAATGCCAGGCACTTCCTTGCTCCATGCTCTCATACACCTATTGTGAACCAAGGAACCAACAGTTACCATTTTCTTTTGTTGTGGTGCCAGAGGAAAGGATTAGAAATACTGGGGGAACTTGCTGAGTTTCAAATGAAAGTCTGTAATTGTTGGACAAATACTTTCTAAAAATTAAAGCTATCCAGAAGCATAGAGAGTTACTTCAGAAGATTCCTCCTCAGAAGTAGCCTTTTTAACATGAGTGGCTGACTACATGCTCGACATGTTATAGAAGCAATTTTTCTTGATGGGCACTTTTACAATGCAAAGATTCTATAATGCTGGGTCTCCGCTTCATTCTCCCCATGGCCTCATGATTGCTTATACTGCCTGGCTGAGTTCTGGAGACAATGGATATGGGATTTCATTTTGGGGGCACACTGAGTTTAAGAAGTCCCCTGTCCAATTTAAATTTCAGTTGAAGATGCAAAGTTGGAACTGAGCAGAGAGTATGGCATGGGTTAAGTAGATTAATAGGGAAAAGATATGTAGGTAGCTTGAACTACTAGAGGTATTATCCTTGATAAAGTACAAAACTACTTTATCATATGAGACAGAGGTAAAGAAATTAGTGGCAGAACATACCTGAGTGATAGGTAAAGGAAAGAGAATAAGAGAGATAATCTTATATGACTGTTCCAGTCAGAAAAATGGAGAGCAGTTTGGAAGAAAGTAGGCATACAGAGATGAACATCTCCCCATGAATTGAGATAACATCAAAATGGATAAATGATTTTGACATATAGGGTGACATCATAAATAAATTAGAGACCCTGAAAAATATGCCTGTTAAATCTTTGGAAAGGGGGAGAGTTTATAACCAAATAAGAAATAAACAGAATTATAAGAAATAAAATGCATAATTTTGATTACATGAAATTTAATTTTTTTCAAACACATAGACAAACATTTTATAACCAAAATTAGATGAAAAACAGGAGAATTTGGAAAATTGTTACAGCAATTTTCTCTGGAAATTTATTTCTCAATTATATTCTCAGCTAAATGACCCAGATTTAGAAAAAAAAACCTGACTCATTACTCAATTGATAAATAGTCAAAAGATATAAAGGATATAATTTTCAGAAGAAAAAATAAAAATGTTCAGTATAAAAATGAAAAAATGCTCTAAATCACTATTGACCACAAGGGCTTGACCCTGAAAACAGATAGACCAGGTACCCCAGAAGGCTGGGTAACACAGACTTTGGTCTCAGGAGTGAGGCTAAGAGGGGCTGTGGACAGCAGTGGCCTAGCAGACAGTTGAAGCTAGGAGACTCACAAAGTAGCCTCAGGCAAAAACTGTTCCTTAGCTCCATGCAAAGAGAATCTGGCTGCCTTACTCAGACTTCTGGCAGAGAAAGCATAATGATGCCAACCAAGGCCCAAGAAATAAACACCAAAAAGACCAAGAAAAAAGTTCTCACACTTGATAACTTCTGCACAGAAAAAAAACCCTAAAACAGAGGAGGACAAACAATTGAAGACATCTGAACCTTCCCCCAAAAATGAAAATTTGTCACAAACTCTTGAAGAGTTCAAATCTGAGATCATGAGAAAGATGGAAGAGATCTGGTAAGAACATAATAGTTTAAAATGCAGAATTTCGATATTGGAAATTGAGGCTCAGAAATCAAATGAAATGATAAGCAAATTGAAGGCCAGAAATGACCAGCTGGAAGCCATGGAGACCCAGAGAGAACAGATTGAAAAGGAAAACCAAAAGATTATAGCTGAAAATCAGTCTTTAAAGGCTAGAACTGGGCAAATAGAAGCCAAAGATCTCACAAGACAGCAAGAATTAATAAAGCAAAGTCAAAGGCTGACAAAATAGAAGGAAACATGAAATATCTCAATGAGAAGATAATAGATCAAGAAAACAGGTCTAGAAGAGACAACTATTGATAGCCTTGCTTTTTGGGGTGGCCAAAAAACTGGAAAATGAGGGTATGTCCTTCAATTGGGGAATGGCTGAACAAATTGTGGTATATGCTAGTGATGGAATACTATTGTGCTCAAAGGAATAATAAACTCGAGGAATTCCATGTGAACTGGAAAGACCTCCAGGAATTGATGCAGAGTGAAAGGAGCAGAGCCAGAAGAACATTGTACACAGAGACCAATACACTGTGGTAAAATAGAATGTAATGGACTTCTATGCTAGTAGCAATGCAATGGCCCAGGACAATTCTGAGGGACTTACGGAAAAGAACGCTACCCACATTGAGAGGAAGAACTAAGGGAGTGGAAACAGAAGAAAAACAACTGCTTAAACATTTGGGTTGAGGTGGACATGATAGGGGATGTAGACTCAAAACTACTATACCAATGCAACTATCAACAATTCTAAAATAGGTCTTGATCAATTACACATGTTAAAACCAGTAGAAATATGCATCAGCCATATGCTGGGGAGGTAGCTCAGGGGGTGAAGGGGAAAGTAAGAGCATGAATTATGTAACCATGTTAACTTTTCTAAAAAATAAATATTAATAAATGTTTAAACAATCAGAGGCAAATATAAATCTAGATATCATACTACAAGAAATTATCGAAGAAAACTGCCCCAATGTCCTTGAACAAGAGGGGAAAATAGACATTGAAAGAGCCCATAGATCACCCTCTACACTAAATCCTCAAAAGACAACCCTCAGGAATATAATTGTCAAATTCAAGAGCTTCCAAGCTAAGGAGAAAATAATACAGGAAGCCATAAAGAGACAATTCAGATATGAAGGTATCCCCATCAGAATTAGACAGGATCTGGCAGCCTCCACACTAAAAGAACTCATAGCTTGGAATCTGATATTTAGAAAGGCAAGAGAACTGGGTCTACAACCAAGGATCACCTACCATTCAAATCTGACTATATACTTCCCAAGGAAAGTATGGGCATTTAACAAAATAGATTTCCAAGTGTTTGTAAAGAAAAGACCAGAACTAAATGGAAATTTTGATGTCCAAATACAAAAATCAAGAGAAACATGAAAAGGTAAACAAGAAAGAGTGGGTATAAATTTTAAGGGCTTCAGTAAGGTCAAATTTTATATATTCCTATAGGGAAAAATAATATTTGTAACTCTCAAAAATTATATTCACTATCATAGGTAGAGGGTGGGGTAATAAGTGATTTAATATGATACGTAAAAAAGAAAGAAAGAAAAGGGAGGAAATAGAAGATGGCACCAAGAGAAAGTAGAAGGAATAAGAAAAATAGAATAAATTATACCACATATGGAGGCAAATGTGAGGGGAAGGGAAGAATACTGTTATAAGAAGAAGAAGAGAGTGCTAATTGATAATAGTTAAACCTTATTCTCAGTGGAATCAGTTCTGAGAGGGGAAGAGCATCTAGATCCATTGGGGTATTGAATTCTATCTTACCCTACAGGGAAGTTGAGAGGGGAAAACCAAGGGGGGTGGAATGGGACAGGGAGTACCAAAAGGGAGGGAAAGAGGGGGGATTTAATAGACCATGAAGGAAAATAAGAGGGTAATAAAAAGGAAGGAGGCATGAAGGGAAGTAAAATCAGGGTGAACTGATTAAAAGCAAAACACTGGTATAGAAGGAAATAGTAAAATAAGGAAGGGCAGGACTAGGAGAGGAAATCAGAATTATGAGGAATACACAGATGAGTAATTATAACTCTGAATGTGAATGGGATGAACTCACCCATAAGGTGGAAGCAAATAGCAGAGTGGATTAGAAACCAAAATCCTACCACATGTTGTCTACAAGAAACACATATGAGGCAAATAGACACACACAGAATAAAGGTAAGAGACGTGAGTAAAATCTATCAGACATCAACTGAGAAAATGAAGGCAGGAGGCACAATCATGAAATTTGACAAAGCCAAGTAAAAATAGATCTGATTAAAAGAGATAGGGAAGGTTATTACATCTTAATAAAAAACAGTATAGACAATGAGGAAATATTAGTACTCGACATGTGTGCCCCAAATGATATAGCTTTCAAAATTTTAAAGGAGAAACTATCAGAGCTTAAGGAAGAAATATATAGTAAAAATATACTAGTGGGAAACCTGAACCTACCTTTATCAGATCTATATAAATCAAACCAAAAAATAAACAAGAAAGAGGTAAGAAATGTGAATAAAATATTAGAAAAATTGAAAAAACTTTTCAAGTTGTTTTCTGCAAGAGAGTTACTTCACTACATCCCCTTGTTGGTTCTATGACTCCTGTATTTGTTTTAATGTGCTATTTAAAAATTATTTGGGGAAGATTCTCAGAATGGTTTCAGTTTTTTTTGTTCTTCTACTCTGCCATCTTCAAAAAGTACTTAGTTTATAGTTCCTTGTCTTAAAAAAAAGCTACTATCAATGCACACACACTGAGATGCCTTTTTTCAGCTTTCCTTGACCTCTTTGAAGTTTAGGCCTATTAGTGATATCGGTGGATCAAAATGTATACACAGAATAGTAACTTTTATGTCATTGTTTTCCAAAAACCTACATCATTTCATATATCCAATAGTACAATATTAATGATCTCTTTCCTCACTTCAGTCCATTCAACAGTTGTTATTAACTTTTATTTATCAAATTTGCTAATCCAATTGGCATGAGCTGCAATTTTAGAATTCATTTTCATTAATTTAATTATTAATGATTCTGAAAACTTATTAATTTAAGGGATGTTTTTAATTGTTATTTATTTGAATCTTTTGCCTATACTTTATATTTGAAATTTCCCCAGTTATTTCCTTAGTTAGTTTAGCTGCATTAATTTTGTTTGTGCAAAAATTTTTAAATCCCTTTATTCAAAATGATCCATTTTATCTTCTATAACCTCCTTTTTTGTTTGTGAAAACTTCCTCTATCTATAGGTCTGAGATATAATTTCTTCCTTGTTCCACTCATTTCTTTGACCTTGTGACTTACATATATATCATGTTTCTATTTGGATTTTATTTTGGTATATAGTGTGAAATATTGGTCTCTAGTTTCTACAGAGTGTTTTCTATTTTTCCCAAAAGTTTTGTGAAATAGTGAGTTATTACTATAGTAGCTGTGATCTTTGTATTTATCAAATATTGGCAACTGTATTCATTTACTTCTATGTGATATCTTTCCATTCCATTTCATTGCTAAAGCTCTCACTTTCTTAACTAGTACCAAATAATGATATGGATTATTTCTTTGTGGGTTGCTTATCATTTAAATTTGGTACTGCTAAATACTTTTTACTTCCATTCGTTTTGGGGGAAGAGTGATAAAAAGGAGTTCTGTAAAGGGGGAGGGAAGTTAGTTTTGGTGAGTAGAATGGTCAATAAATATATATATATATATATATGTATATATATATATATATATATAGAGAGAG
>NC_058130.1:328542831-328656834 GCF_016433145.1 Gracilinanus agilis
GAGAGAGAGAGAGAGAGAGAGAGAGAGAGAGAGAGAGAGAGAGAGAGAGAGAGAGAGAGAGAGATTGGGTCCTTTATTTTTAACTGGTAATTTAAATTGAGTTGGATTCAAGGCCTTCTTCCCCAAGTCTAAAAACAGGTTTCTTTTAACTTTGTAAGATTTAAATGGTTTGCATTCCTTAAAACTAGTAAGAAAATCTGAACCATGTAAAGATACAAATCTAGATCTAGAAGAGACCCAAAAGGTCCTCTAGTCTAATTGCTCATTTAAATTTATGACCTACAAATTAAAGTTCAGTCCTCCTTTTATTGTTCCATGCTGCCCCCAGCACTTCTCAAAAGAGATGAAAGTATAATTAATAAAGATATAGATAGAGTGTATACATAAATATAAATACATATCCTTTCAATTTGGAATTACTATTCATTAAGTTTTTTTTAACTTTTTAAGATCATTATTTCTGTTGTTCACTACTTTCAGTTGTATCTGACTTTTTGTGTCTCCATTTGGAGTTTTCTTGGAAAATATAATGGAATGATTTGCCTTTTCTTTCTTCACTTCATTTTACATATGAAGAAACTGAGACATGGCTAAATGATTTGCTCAGGGACATATACCCATTAACTGTCTGAGGCCAGAGGTGAACCCAGATTCTCCTGATACTAGGGCTGGCCCTCTATCTACTGTATCATATTATACAAAGACAAATGGAAAATAAATTTCAATGATCAAAATAAATCAGACCACTGTTCTCAATAGCTCAGAATCATTAATCCATTCATATTAAATCCATGCATATTAAAACATTTAGTTTATCTTCCCCATCTCCCAGCTCCTAGTGTGGTACAGTACCTGGAATTTATATAGAACTTTCCAATTTGTAGATTGCTAAAGATGTTATACTCATGGCTCCTCCCAGATGGATCTGAAATAGATTAAAATGTAATTGGGAAATATTAAAATAAATGAAAAGCAAATACAAAATTGATAATGTTAACTTCTAATTTTCTAAGTTAATATGCCTTTACCTATCCATTTCTATTTGAGTTAGACTCCTTTTTACACATGTATTATCAATCTTGAGCCATACAACACCTTGCAAGATGACATGTCTTACAGCTGTGACTATGCCACAGAGAAGATAATCTTATAAAATTAGTTTTAGGGAGTTTAAATGGTTTGCTTGCCATGCCTAATATATGATAGAGATCAATCAGACTCAGGACTTCCTCACTTTATTTCCTGTATTCTATACCCTGGCCACTCTAAATTATATTTAATAGGCCCTTAAGAGATATTTATTTGTTATTGTTAGATTTAATTGAAAGATGATTTAAATCAGTAATAAGGAAGATTGTGTCATATATTTTTCCTAAAAAATGAATTCATGTTCTGTCAATCTCAATACACACAACTCACAATTCATGGAGATGAAGGTTTTATTTTTGGAGTGAACATCACTATTCAACTTAAAGCTGTAGCCTTCAATCATGATTAATTTTGCAGAAAATTGAATAGCTATTTTATTGTTTTATTTACCAAAATAAATTAAATCAAGTGCTCATAAAATTAATAGTAATTGAATAATTTCTAATTCAATAACTTAAGAGTTTTTGGAGATGTTATACTATGCTGAATTAGAATATAATAAAGGCTAAGAAAACCAGATTCTGGCATAGTTTTGTTTCTCTAAGACTATAGTTATTTATTCATGATATCCTCAATAACAGATTTGTATCATTATTTTAAAAATGTGGATTACAGTTTTAAATGTTAACTATGTAAAATATGTTCGTTTTAATAAAGTAAAGCTTTCTACCCAATGGATTTCCTCAATGTTTATGGGAGGGACATGGAAGGAGAGGAGGGAAAGAATATGATTCATGTAACCATGGAAGAATATCCTGCTGGTGGAGTTGTGAACTGATCCAACCATTCTGGATGGCAATTTGGAATTATGCCCAAAGAGCGACAAAAGAATGCCTGCCCTTTGATCCAGTCATACCATTGCTGGATTTGTACCCCAAAGAGACCATAGATAAACAGACTTGAACAAAAATATTTATTGCTGAGCTCTTTGTGGTGGCAAAAAACTGGAAAGCATGGTTATGCCCTTCAATTTGGGAATGGCTGAACAAATTGTGGTATATGTAGGTGATGGAATACTATTGTGCTCAAAGGAATAATAAACTGGAGGAGTTCCATATGAACTGGAAAGACCTCCAGGAATTGATGCAGAGTGAAAGGAGCAGAGCCAGAAGAACATTGTACACAGAGACTGATTCACTGTGGTAAAATTGTATGTAATGGACTTCTGTATTGGCAGCAATGCAATGACCCAGGACAGTTCTGAAGGATTTATGGAAAAGAACGCTACCCACATTCAGAGGAAGAACTACAGGAGAGGAAACACAGAAGAAAATCAACTGCTTGAACACTTGGGTTGAAGAGGACATGATTGGGGATGTAGACCCAAAAGAACCACACCAATGTAACTATCAGTAATATGCAAATATGTCTTGATTGATGACACATGTCAAAACCAGTGGAAATGTGAGTTAGCTATGGGGGGAAGTATAAAAAAATTTTGAAAAAAGAAAAATATCCTAAATTAATTAATTAAATAAATAAACTTAAAAAAGAAAAGAAAAAAGAAAGGCTTTCTAAAGAAAAAGCGAAATGAAAAATTAAAATATTCTATGTAGCTAACTTAAACTCTTCATCCTCTTCTAATTTATTCATAGACAGAAAAAATGTAAGCTTTTCTAGTTATTTAGTTCTTAAACAATTTCTTGATTTTCAATTTTAAGGTCCAAGGTAAGAGAACATTTGCAGAAGGCATACTTGTTGATTCAAAATATATTACTGGGGTTCTTCTGGATTAAGATGGTGGCTGAGTAGAAGCAGGGTGACTTTCTTTCCTTACCAACCTATATAGCACACCTCCAAAGGACAAAAAAAAATCTAGATGAAAGAAGGGACCCAACAATAGGGCGCAGTATCGAAGGTACGTGGGATTTAGGCACTTCCACAATATAAGGAGGCAGGGGAAATAGCTCCCATCAAAATGCAAGTGGATCAACCCTCCCCCATCCCACCCACAGTACAAGAGTCAGAGGCTGTACTCCAGAGTTAGAATGAGAGGAGACACAAAATCTAGCCCCTTGGCAGCTAGCTGGCACTACTAGGAGCTTGCCCCTGAGAACAGCAATACCTGAGATCCCAGGTAGCTGGAAAACTCAGACCTTGGACACGGGAGTGGGGCTGAGAGAGGCAGCAGCAGCACTCAGTGTGCTCAGACTCAGGGAAAATCACAGGTGGAGAAGCAAGAGTGGGCTAAGTTCCAGGCTCTGGGCAGTTGGCTAGGACCATGGGGACTTGACCTGCAAACAGCTAGACCCAAGAGGCTGGAAAACTCAGACCTTGGGAGTTGGGCTGAGAGAGGCAGCAGCAGAGCCCAGCACAATCAGACTCAGGGGAAAATCTCAGGTGGAGGAGCAAGCATGGGCCAAGTTCCAAGTTCTGGGCAGCTGGCTAGGAACACGGGGGCTCAACCCTGAAATCTGCTGGACCAGAGACCCCAGGAGGGTTTCCAGAGAAACCAGGAGACTCACAAAATCAGGCAAAAACTGCTCCCTAACTCCATACAAAGAGAATCAGATTGCCTTACTCAGACTTCTGGCAGATAAAACATAATGATGCCAATCAAGGCCAATCAAGAAATAAACAAGAAGACCAAGAAAAAAGCTCAAATGCTTGACAGCTTCAGCACAGAAAAAAACAGAAAACAGAGAACAAACAATTAGACATCCAAACTTTCCCAAAAAAATGAAAATGGGTCCCAAGGTCTTGAAGGGTTCAAATCTGAGATCATGAGAAACATGGAAGAGATCTGGCAAGAAAATAACAGTTTAAAAGGCAGAATTTCGCAATTTGAAAGTGAGGCTCAGAAACCAAATGAATTGGTAAGCAAACTGAAGACCTGAAATGACAAGCTGGAAGCCTTGAAGAACCAGATAGACCAGATCGAAAAGGAAAACCAAACTCTAAAGGCTAGAATTGGGCAATTAGAAGCCAATGATCTCTCAAGACAGCAAGAAAAAATAAAGCAAAGTCAATTTTTTTTTGATAAAATAGAAGGCAACATGAAATATCTCACTGAGAAATTGACAGACAGGTCTAGAAGAGGCAATCTGAGAATCGCTGATTTTCCTGAAAAAGCAGAAATTAATAGATATTTGGACTCCATACTAAGGGTAATTATTCAGCAAAATTGCCCTGAAGTTCTACAAGAGGGCAATATAGATATTGAAAGGATCCATAGATCAACCTCTACAATAGACCCTGAAAAGACAACCCCAGAAATATAATAGCCAAATTCAAGAGTTTCCAAGTAAAAGAGAAAATATTACAAGTAGCCAGAAAAAGACAATTCAGATATCAAGGGGCACCAATCAGGACAGGACCTGGCAGCCTTCACACCATAAGGCTTAGAATATGATATTCAGAAAGGCAAGAGAACTGGGTCTACAACCAAGGATCACCTAACCATCAAAACTAACTATATATTTCCAAGGAAAAGTATGGGCATTCAACAAGATAGAAGATTTCCAAGTATTTGCACAGAAAAGACCATTACTGAATGGAAAGTTCAATATCCAACCATAAAAACCAAGAGAAACATGAAAAGGTAAATAAAAAAGAGGGAAAGAAAGAAAATTCTTATTCTTAAATTTACCTCTTTAAGGGCCTTAATAAGATCAAATTACTTGTATTCCAATATGGAGAAATATTATGTGTAATTTTCAAAAACTGTATTGAATATTATAAGAATTATAAGAATTATTTATAAGGAGAGTTTGGAGCACTAAATGGTCTAAGATGAAGTGGGGTGGGGGAAAAAGAGGTGGGGTGAATAGTAGATAGCATCAAGAGAAACTTGAATGAATAAGAAAAATAGGATATTCTATACCACACAAAGAGAGCATGGGAATGGGAGGGGATGAATACTATTATAAAAAGTGGAGAAAGAGAAAATTAAGAGGTAATATTTAAACCTTACTCTCAACAGAATTAACCCTGAGAGGGAGGAGTAGCTATATCCATTGTGATATACAATTTTATCTAACTCTACTGAGAAAGCCAGAAGGGATCAAACAAGGGGAGCAGGGGAGTGGGGAGGTCAAAAAAGGAGGGGAGGAGAAGAGGGAGGGAATTCATTAGGCCTTAAAAAATAAAAAGAGGGGAATAATAAGGGAAGGGTGGAAAGGGAAGTAAATCAAGGGAGGGGACAAGAGGGACTGGTCTAAAACAAACCACTGTTTTAAAAGGGAATAGTGTAAAAAGAAGGGGTAGAACTAGGAGAGGATACAAAATGTTGGGGAATACACAACTGATAAAATTATAATTCTGAATGTGAATGGGATGAACTCGCCCATAAAACAGAAGCAAATAGCAGAGTGGATGAGAAACCAAAATCTTACCATATGTTGTCTACAAGAAACACATATGAGGAGGGTGGACATACACAGGTTTAAGGTCAAGAGCTGGAGCAAAATCCTTTGGGCTTCAAATGAGAAAAAGAAGGCAGGAGGGGTGATCATGATGCTGGACAGAGCCTAAGTAAAAATAGATTTGGTTAAAAGAGATAGGGAAGGTAATTACTTCCTGGTAAAAGGCAGTATAGACAATGAGGAAATAACAGTGCTGAAAGTGTATGCAGCAAATGGTATAACATCCAGATTCCTAAAGGAGAAACTGGCAGAGCTCAAAAAGGAAAGAGATAGTAAAACCATACTAGTGAGAGATCTAAATATTCTACTTTCATATTTAGATAAATCAAAGCAAAAAATAAATAAGAAAGAGATAAGAGAGGTAAATGAAATCCTAGAAAAATTAGATTTAATAGATATGTGGAGAAAAATAGAGACAAAAAGGAATACATCTTCTTTTCAACTGCACATGGTATAGTCACAAAGACTGACAATGTAATAGGGTATAGAAACATTGCAAAAAAATGCAAGATAGCAGAAATAATAAATATAACCTTCTCAGATCATAATGCAATAAAAATAATAATTAGTAAGGGCACCTGGACAGGCAAATCAAAGACTAATTGGAAATTAAATTATATGATTCTCCAAAACCAGTTAGTTAAAGAAGAAATCATAGAAAAAATCACTAATTTCATTGAAGAGAATGACAATGATTAGACATCCTACCAACCTCTGTGGGATATAGCTAAGGCAGTACTCAGGGGGAAATTTATATCCTTGAATGCATGCATTAACAAATTAGAGAAGACAAAGATCAATGAATTGGGCATGCAAAGTAAAAACTAGAAAGGGAACAAATTAAAAATCCCCAGCTAAACACCAAATTGGAGATTATAAAAATTAAAGGAGAAATCAATAAAATAGAAAGTAAAAGAACTATTGAATTAATAAATAAGACTAGAAGCTGGTACTTTGAAAAAACAAACAAAATTGCAAAAGTACTGGTCAATCTAATTAAAAAAGGAAAGAAGAAAACCAAATCATCAGTAGCAAAGATGAAAAGGGAGACCTCACCTCTAATAAAAGGAAATCAAGGCCATCATTAAAAACTATTTTGCGCAATTATATGACAATAAATATAGCAATCTAGGTAAGATGGATGAACATTTACAAAAATATAACTTCCCTAGAATAATAGTACAAGAAATAGAATACTTAAATTATCCCATATCAGAAAAAGCAATTGAACAAGCCATCAAAAAACTCCCTAAGAAAAAATCCCCAGGACCAGATGGATTCACAAGTGAATTCTATCAGACATTCAAAGAACAACTAATTTCAATACTATACAAACTATTTGATGTAATAAGCAAAAAAGGAGTTCTACCAAACTCCTTTTATGATACAAATATGGTACTGGTCCCAAAGCCAGGTAGATCAAAAACAGAGAAATAAAACCACAGTCCAATTTCCTTAATGAACATAGGATCAAAAAGTTTAAACAGAATACTAGCAAAAAGACTCCAGCAAGTGATCATGTGGGTTATTCATTAAGATCAGGTGGGATTTATACCAGGAATGCAATGATGGTTCACAGTCAGGAAAACCATCCACATAATTGACCATATCAGCAAACAAACCAACAAAATCCACATGATTATCTCAACAGATGCTGAAGAAGCCTTTGACAAAATACAACATCCTTTCCTACTGAAAACACTAGAAACTATAGGAATACAAGGACCTTTCCTAAAAACAATAAACAGTATATATCTAAAACCACCAACAAGCATCATATGCAATGTGAATAAATTAGAAGCCTTCCCAATAAGATCAGGCATGAAACAAGGATGCCTACTATCACCTCTATTATTTAACATTGTACTAGAAACACTAGCAGTAGCAATAAGAGAATCAAAAGAAATTAAAGGTATGAAGATAAGCAATGAGGAGACTAAGCTATCACTGTTTGCAGATGATATGATGGTCTACTTTAAAAAATCCTAGAGAATCAACTAAAAATGTAACAGAAATAATAAAAAAATTTAGCAAAGTTTCAGGACACAAAATAAATGCATATAAATCATCAGCATTTCTATATATTTCTAACACATCACAGCAGCAAGAGGTAGAAGGAGAAACACCATTCCAAATCACACTAGACAATATAAAATACTTGGGAATTTATCTACCAAAACAAACACAGGAATTATACGAACACAACTATAACACACTTTCCAAACAATTAAAACTAGATCAAAACAACTGGAAAAACATTGATTGCTCATAGGTAGGATGAGCTAACATAATAAAAATGACCATTCTACCCAAATTAATTTACCTATTTAGTGCCATAGCTATAAAACTACCAGAAAACTTTTTTACTGATTTAGAAAAAACTACATCAAAGTTCACTTGGAAGAACAAAAGATCAAGAATATCAAGGGAAATAATGAGTAAAGACATAAAGGAAGATGGCCTAGCAGTAGCAGATATTAAACTATACTATAAAGCCACAGTCATCAAAACGATATGGTACTGGCTAAGAGACAGAAGGGAGGATCAGTGGAATAGACTTGGGGTAAGTGACGTCAGCAAGACATTGTATGATAAACCCAAAGAGCCCAAGTTTTGGGACAAAAATCTACTATTTGACAGAAACTTCTGGGAAAATTGGAAAAAAATATTGGAGAGATTAGGTTTAGATCAACATCTCACACCCTACACCAAGATAAATTCAGAATGGATGAGTGACCTGAATATAAAGAAGGAAACTATAAGAAAATTAGGTGAACATAGAATAGTATACCTTTCAGATCTATGGGAAAGGGAAGAATTTAAAACCAAACAATAGTTAGAAAAAATTACAAAATGTAAAATAAATAATTTTGATTATATCAAATTAAAAAGGTTTTGTACAAAGAAAAACAATGCAACCAAAATATGAAGGGAAACAACAAACTGGGAAAAAAATCTTTAGAACAAAAAACTCTGACAGAGGTCTAATTACTCAAATATACAAGGAGTTAAATCAATTGTATAAAAAATTAGGCCATTCCCCAATTGATAAATGGGCAAGGGACATGAATAGGCAATTTTCAGATAAAGAAATCAAAACTATCAATAAGCACATGAGAAAGTGTTCTAAATATCTAATAATTAGAGAAATGCAAATCAAAACAACTCTGAAGAACCACCTCACACCTAGCAGATATGACAGCGGGGAGAGTAATGAATGTTGGAGGGGATGTGGCCAAATTGGGACATTAATGCATTGCTGGTGGAGTCGTGAACTGATCCAGCCATTCTGCATGGCAATTTGGAACTATGCCAAAAGTGTTCTAAAAGAATGCCTGCCCTTTGATCCAGCCATAGCATTGCTGGTTTTGTACCCTAAAGAGATCATAAACAGATTTGTACAAAGATATTTATAGCTGCCCTTTTTATGGTGGCAAAAAACTGGAAAATGAGGGTATGCCCGCATTGTCCCCTCCTTAGAAAAATCCCTGACCTAACTTAAAACCCTTCCCAGTATAATAAATTTTTGAGTATTTTGTCTATTAAATTTGTTTCTCTAAAAAAAGAAAAACAAAAAACTATATTACTGTGCTTGGGCTCTGATTCTTCTAGATGGTAATGTTGGCCAAGAATTAAAATATACACAAATGTTCTTTCAAATGTTTTCTTGCACATTTAATATTTCACTATTATCCTTGAATTTTATCATCTTTCCCATGTCATAATCCACTTGCCTTGGGCAACTAGTGGTTGAGTTTCATTTTATAGGTGAGAAAACTGAGGTGGAGAGAGGTTATGCTCAAACACATTTATGTAATAAGGGACAGAGTCGGAACTTGAATTGATCATCTAGATATACAAGTTTAGTACCCCCCTTGTTGTACCATGCTATTCCCCAAATTTCTCCCAAATAGATAAAACTGTAATTATATGTGTATATTAATATATTTTAATGCAAGTAAAATATATTTCTATAAAATATATGAACTATTTAAATTGTATGTTATATATTATATAAATAGGATAATATATAGTATGTATGTTTTCATTACGAAAGTCATGTTTAAATTTTTTTCAAGATTATTTAATTGTTATTCAGTTATTTCAGTTGCGTCCAACTTTTCATGACCCCATTTGGGGTTTTCTGGGCAAAGATAATTAAGTGATTAAACATTTTCTTCTCCACCTCATTTAACAGATGAAGAAATTCAGACAGCTAAGTAATTTGTCTAGGATTACATACATAATACCAAGGTCCAAAAATAATAGGAAGAAAATAATGAGGAAAATAGTACTTGTTATATCTTTTAAAAAATAAAAATAAATAACTTTTATGTGATTGTTTATGGAAATATGGTCTGCAAAAAACTATGTCTAGATGCCATAATTTTCCAAATCTTTGAGCTTTGCATGATTTAGTAATTTTTTTAAAATGAACTGAGTGATTCAACAATCATTTCCAAGAATCTGTTATAGGCAATCCACCCATTGCTAGGCTTTATAGAAGATAAAAGGCGTCCCTGCCCTTTTGAGGTTTTCTATGAAATAAAAGGATATAAAAACATTAACACAGGTTAGAATCAGAGAATACTTTCTAAATAAAGTAGCATTTAAATTGAATTTTTTGAGATTGTTAGGAATATTTAAAAGCTACATGGAGTGAGATGAATCCTTCCAGCATTATGGAATAAAAGGAAAAAAGGCACAGTCAGAAAAGTGTCAGAGAATAAGGTAAAATCATGTACACTGATAGAGAGATATATAAAACAATTGTTAAATACTTAATATGTGCCAGTCACTGTACTCAGTGTTGGAAATACAAATATAATCTATAAAAAAACACACTTTAATAACCTTACCTTCTAAAATGGAAGACAATGAATGCATTGAGGGGAACTGGAGATGTAAAAAGAGAGTAACATATTAACACATTTGGAGAAAAGTGTCATAAAGAAGGTTTGGAAGTCAATTGAAAGCCAGGTTCCTGAAAACTAAGGCTTTAAAAGGTCAAGCCAAAGGACCACCATAAGAAGTTCCGGTTATTGATTAGAAGGACAAAGAGTTATGTCATGAGTTTTAAAAGGCATGACCTAAGTGAATTACTGAAAGATTGGAGAGTAGTCCTATGAAAAAACCTTAAATGAGGTAGAATTAGATTCGAGTGCATATTCATTGAATATAAATTTGAGGAAAAAGGAAGTTGTTGAAGGATTTTGAACAAAGAAGTGATGTTTAACCCATAAGAAGTTGTTTGGCATTATTTTGAAATATAGCCTGGAAAAAAGATGGAGCAGAGTTGAGAAAACTTGTTAGAAGTCTATCTCAGCTGGAGAGGCACGTGGTAGTGAAAGCTTATAGTATGGTAGTGATGCAGATAGAGAGAAGATGTAGAGAAAGATGTTGCAGAGGTAGAATTTATAATTATTCAAATTGAAAAAAAGGGTTTTAAATAATAAAAATCCACTAAAACTTAATTACAGTTGCTAGGAAGATGTATAGTTACTTAATTTATTCACTCTTCTCAGTAAGATAGAATCACAATAGGGAATTGCTGCATCTTTATACTTTCTGTCTCTATGTCTGTCTCTGCCTATCTGTTTTTCCTTCTGTAGCTATCTCTGTCACTCTGTAACTCTAAATTTGTTTCTCTGATTTTCTCTCATTCCCTCCATCCTTCCCTCTGCTTGTTTTCCTCATTTCTTTTTCCCTTTCCTCTTCATATCTCTCTAAACCAATTCTTGATAGAGAAAGCACTGATTTTTCTTTACTATTAATTTTTATATCTATAATTTCTACTTAGAGTTATTAGAATTGTGTTTCAGATATTTATTCTTAGCTTCTCTTATCAGACATTCTTCATTCAATTTTGGGCAATTATGTGATTAATTGCTAATGCTATACTAAGTAAATGACATACATTTCAAAGACATTCAAACTTTAGATACAAGAATAGACATTCAAATTTTAATGTTGTGAATTTTGATGAATATTCATTTCAAAAAACATTCACTCTTCTTGATAAGAATTTATAACTCCAAATTTGACTCTTGGGAGCATTATTTAGGCATTGGAGAAAGGGCTACGTGGTGTCCTTGGGTTTCCTTATATACCTAAATTAATCCCAGATGACCCTTCAAACTTGCTAAAATCATGTATGCTTTCACATGTCTTTAAGCTCATCAAATGCTTACATAATGTTATGAATAAATCTTGGCAAAACCCAAACTTATTAGGTCTTTTTGTTTGTTTTTTTTAACTTAATCTTGCTATAAAACTTGTATAATCACTCCCATCAATGTCATAAGAAATCTACCATAACGAAGCATTATTCAGGCACTATTTTTAAATGCTCATGTCAAGAATATTCCAAAATATGTGGGAAAGAAAGGAATTTAAGACCAAGCAAGAAGAGATAGAAAGCATTTCAAAATGTAAAGTGAATGACTTTGATTATATCAAATTAGAAATATTTTGTACAAACAAATCCAATGCAACAAAAATAGAAGGAAAGCAACAAACTGGGAGAATATTTTTATAAGAAAACTCTCTGACAAAGATATAAGGAATGTATAAGGAAGTAAGTCAAAATTATAAAAAAAAAAACAAGGCATTCTCCAATTGACAAATGGTAAAGGGATTTGAATAGGCAGTTTTCACAGGATAAAATAAAAACTATCAATAAGCACATGAAAAATGGTTCTAAATTTCTCCTGACTAGAGAAATGCAGATAAAACTATTCTGAGGTACCATCTTATACCTAGCAGATTGGCCAATATGACAGCAAAGGAAAGCAATAGGTCCTAGAGAGGATACAGCAAAATTTGAACACTAATACACTGCTGGTGGAGTTGTGAATTGGTCCAACCATTCTGGATGGTAATTTGGAACTATGCCTGCCCTTTGATCCAGCCATACCACTGCTGGGTTTTTACCCCAAAAAGATAATAAGGAAAAAGACTTGCACAAAAATATTTATAGCCTCACTCTTTGTGGTGGCCAAAAATTGGAAAATGAGGGAGTGTCCTCAATTGGGGAATGGCTGAATAAATTGTGGTATGTGTTGGTGATGGAATATTATTGTATTAATATTAAAGAAATAAAGAAATGGAAGAATTCCATATGAACTGAAATGACCTTCAGGAATTGATGCAGGGTGAAAGGAGCAGAACCAGGAGAACCTTGTACACAGAGACTGATGCATTATGGCACTGTTTTACTAACAGCAATGCAATATAATGGACTTTTTTACTAGCAACAATGCAATGATCCAGGACAATCCAGAAGAACTTATGAGAAAAAACACTGTCCACATCCAGAGAAAGAATTGTGGAACCAGGAATGCAGAAGAAACATATGATCAACCATATAATGTGATAGAGACATGATTAGGGTTTTGATGTTAAAGATTTGCTCTACTACAAATATGAATAAAATGGAAATAGGTTTTGAACAATGATACATGTATAACCCAGTAGAAGCACTTGTCACCTTTGGGGGAGGGGGTGAAGAATCATGAATTATGTAACCATGAGAAAATATTATAAATAAAAATTAAAATAAATAAATAAAATAAAACAATAGAGATGGATAAAAAAAGAATATTCCAAGATCAGTTTATATGTACCACATAGAAAATTTGAATTTATTTCTGAGGTTTAGTTACTTCATCAGGGAAATGGAGGTAATCAGACTCTCACTACCTAACTTTCAGGATGGTTGAGAAGAAAGAATTAAGTAAAACTTAAAAAGTATTTAGAGATGTTACCATTCATTTATTCATTCTCTTAAAAATTTATTATGCAGCTGTATAAAACATTAGGGCAGTTAAATGGTGAAGTAGAGTGCTGGACCTGCTGTCACGAAAACTCATCTTCCAGAATTTCAAATCTGATCTGACCTCAGACACTTGGCTAGCTTAGTTAACCCTGTTTTCCTCAGTTCCAAATATATCAATTAAGCTGGAGCATAAACAAACCAATCCAATCCAGTATCTTTGCCAATAAAACTCTAATTAGGGACACAAAGAAATAGATATGACTGAAATGACTAAATAAGAATATATATATATATATATATGTATACACACATATATACTGAATAGAATGAAAAGGAATTATATTTTTTCAAACATTTTAATTTTTATACTCAGTTCCAAAATTTATCCCTCATCCCTTTTCTTCTCACAAGACTATTCCACTGATCCTCCCTTCTGTCTCTTAGCCAGTACCATATTGTTTTTTTAATTTGAAAATTTGTATTTAATTAATTGATTTAGAACATTTTTCCATGGTTACATGATTCACGTTCTTACCCTGACTTCCTCCCACCCACCTCCCATAGCCAATGAGCAATTCCACTAGGTATTACATGTGTCATTGATTAGGATCTGTTTCCATATTATTAATATTTGCATTATCATGATTGATTAGAATCTATGTCCCCAGACAAACCATGTGATCGAGCAATAGTTTTGCTGTGTTTCTACTCCCACAGTTCATTCTCTGGATGTGGATAGCATTCTTTCTCAAAGATCATTCAGAAATGTTCTGGATTTGCTTTTGCTGCCAGTGGAGAAGTCCATTACATTCAAATGTGCCACAGTGTATCTGCCTCTGTGTGTAAGGTTCTCCTGGTTCTACTTATTTCACTCTGCCTCAGTTCCTAGAGATTATACCAATTCACATGGAATTCCTCCAGTTCTTTATTTCTTTTAGCACAATAGTATTCCATCACCAACAGAAACCACAATTTATTAAGCCATTCCCCAAACAAAGGGCATTCTTTCATTTTCCAATTTTTTTACCACCACAAATAGTGCAGCTATAAACATTTTGGTACAAGAATTTTTTTACTTATCTCTTTGGTGAATGAAACCAGCAGGGGTATGGCTGGATAAAAGGGCAGGCATTCTTCAAAAGCCATTTGGGCATAGTTCCAAATTGCCATACAGGATATTTGGATCAATTCACAACTCCAGCAGTGTATTAGTGTTCCAATTATGATCTGATAAGGTTGCATTTATTATTTCTATTTTTTGCATTTGTTTGCCATGTTTCTATGCCGTAGTACATGGTCAATCTTTGTGGATGTACCATGTGCAGCTGAAAAGAAGTTGTATTCCCTTTTGTCCCTATTTATTTTTCTCCATATATCTATTACCTTTCATTTTTCTAAGATTTCATTCACATCTCTTACCTCTTTCTTAGTATTTTTGATTGGATTTATCTAGAGCTCATTGAGGAAGGTTCAGATCTTCCACGAGTATAGATTTATGATCTATTTCCTCCTTAAGCTCTACTAGTTTCTCCTTTAAAAATTTGGATGCTATCCCATTTTGTGTATTCATGATAAATACTGCTATTTCCTCATTTTCTATACTGCCTTTCATCAGGATGTAATTGCCTTCCCTATCTCTTTTTTTTTTTTTTTTTACCCTTGTACTTCGGTGTATTGTCTCATAGGTGGAAGATTGGTAAGGGTGGGCAGTGGGGGTCAAGTGACTTGCCCAGGGTCACACAGCTGGGAAGTGGCTGAGGCCGGGTTTGAACCTAGGACCTCCTGTCTCTAGGCCTGACTCTCACTCCACTGAGCTACCCAGCTGCCCCCCCCATCTCTTTTAATCAAATCTATTTTTACTTTTACTTTCTCAGATATCATGATTGCAACTCCTGCATTCTTTTTCTCAATTGAAACTCAATAGATTTTTCTCCAGCCTCTTACCTTTATGTTGTATGTGTCTACCTGCCTCATGTGTGTTTCTTACAGACAATATATGGTAGGATTTTGGTTTCTAATCCACTCTGCTATTTGCTTCTGTTTTATGGGTGAGTTCATCCCATTCACATTCAGAGTTATGATTACCACTTGTATGTTCCCCATCATTTCAATTTCCTCTTCTAGTCATTTGTTCACTATTCCTTCCCCTAATACCTACCCTTATATTACTTCTGTTCCCACACACCCCTTTTTATTGCTGTCTTATTTTTCTTTAGGGTCCATTAATTACCCTCCCCCCTCTTTCCTTCCCTTTAGTTACTCCCTGCCCCACTCGCTTCAGTGGTTCTTCCCTCTCAACTTCCTTAGAGTAAAAAAGAATTCAATACCCCAAGGGATCTAGATGCTCTTCCCTCTCAGAGTTGATTCCACTGAGAGTAAGGTATAAGTATTGCCAATTAGCACTACCTTCCTCTACTTCTTATAATAGTATTCTTCCCTTCCCTCCCATGTGCATCTTTTTGGGATATAATTTGTCCTGTTTTTCTTATTCCTTCAAGTTTCACTTATTATCATCTACTATTCCCCCCTTTCTATTTTTACATATCATCTTAGACCACTTAGTACTCTAAGCACTCCCTATGAATAATTCTTCTAACTACTATGATATTGAATACAGGGTTTTTTTTTATGATAGATCTCAAGTTTTATAGAAAATGCAAATGGTATAAAGTGCTCATGGGAACCCATAAACTAATATAGAAAACATATAAGGTGCTCATCATATCCCATAAGTAATTCTTATCATTCCGTACCTACTCTGTTAAGTTTTCCTTTTCCACCAAGGTCTTCCACCTCAGTACCACCCCATGTTTGGACTTCCCTTGGAATATAATTAAACATGGAAATAGGGAAATACCACGACATTCCAATGAATTCCCTAGCTCTTATAAAGGGTCCTACATAACCCTTCCCAGACTTATAGTGGAAGATGGTAAAGACAGGGGATTTTTCTTAACCCAGTCTGGGCTGATGATCTTCTCAAGTTTAGAGAGCATGATGGATGCTCTCTGTCTTATTTTTTTAATTTTATTTTTTATAGAAAAATTATTTCCATGGTTCCATGATTTATGTTCTTACTCTCTCTCCCCCAAGCCTTTTAGCCCTCCATAGCCAACACGCATTTCCACAGGTTTCTTCATGTGTCATTTATCAAGACCTATTTTCATACTATTGATAGTTGGACTAGGGTGGTCGTTGAGAGTTTACTTCCCAAATCATGTCCGCATCAATCCATGTGTTCAAGCAGTTGTTTTTATTCTGTGTTTACACTCCTGTAGTTCTTTCTCCAAATGTTGATAGTATTCTTTTCCATAAATCTCTCAGAATTGTCCTGGGTCATGGCTTTGCTGCTAATACAGAAGTCCATTACATTCTATTTTACTGCAGTGTATCAGTCTCTGTGTACAGTATTCACCTGGTTCTGCTCCTTTCACTCTGCATCAATTCCTGGAGGTCTTTCCAGTTCACATGGAATTCCTCCAGTTTATTATTCCCTTGAGCACAATAGTATTCCATCACCAGCAGATACCACAATTTGTTCAACCATTCCCCAATTGAAGGGCATACCCTCCTTTTCCAGTTTTTTGCCACTACAAAAAGCACAGCTATAAATATTTTCATACAAGTCTTTTTATCTATGATCTCTTTGTGGTACAAAACCAGCAATGGTATGTCTGGATTAAAGGGCAGGCAGTCTTTTAGTGCTCTTTGGGCATAGCTCCAAATTGCCATCCAGAATGGTTGAATCAATTCACAACTCCATCAGCAGTGCATTAATGTCCCAATTTTGCCATATCCCCCCACCAACATTCATTACTCTACCCTGCTGTCATTTTAACAAATTTGCTAGGTGTGAGGTGATACATCAGAGTTGTTTTGATTTGAATTTCTCTAATAATTAGAGATTTAGAACATTTTCTCATGTGCTTATTGATAGTTTTGATTTCTTTATCTAAAAATTGCCTATTCATCTCTCTTGCCCATTTATCGATTGGGTAATGGCTTGATGTTTGTACAATTGATTTAGCTCCTTAAATATTTGAGTTCTTAGACTTCTGTTAGAGTTTTTTGTTATAAAGATTTTTCCCCAGTTTGTTGTTTTTCTTAGGGAGTTCTTTGATGGCTTGTTCAATTTCTTTTTCTTATATTGTATTATTTAGGTATTCTATTTCTTCTGCTGTTGATCTATGCAATTTTTATTTTTCTAAATATTCTTCCATATCACCTAGATTGCTATGTTTATAGCCATATAATTGGGTAAAATAGTTTTTAATGATTTCCTTAATTTCCTCTTCATTAGTGGTGAGGTGTCCCTTTTCATCTTTGAGCCTGTTAATTTGGTTTTCTTCTTTCCTTTTTAAAAATTTGATTGACCAGTACTTTGTCTTTTTATCTGTTTTTTTTTTCAAAATACCAGCTTCTAACCTTATTTATTAATTCAATAGTTCTTTTACTTTCAATTTTATTAATTTCTCCTTTGATTTTTAGTATTTCTAATTTAGTTTTCTTCTGGGGGTGGTTTAATTTGGTTTTTTTCTAGTTTTCTAAGTTGCATCCCCAATTCATTAATCTCTGCCCTTACTAATTTGTTAATATATGCACTCAAAGATATAAATTTTCCCCTTAGAACTGCTTTGGTTTAATCCCATAGGTTTTGGTAAGCAATATCATTTTTGTCATTGTCTTCAATGAAATTATTAATTGTTTCTATCATTTGTTCTTTCACTAACTTATTTTGGAGAATCATATTATTTAATTTCCAATTAGTTTTTGTTTTGCTTCTCCATGTATTCTTACTAATAACTATTTTTATTGCATTATGATCTGAGAAGGTTACATTTGTCATTTCTGCTTTTTTGCATTTGTTTGCCATGTTTCTATGCCTTTGTACATGGTCAATCTTTGTGACTGTTCCATGTGCTGCTGAAAAGAAGGTGTATTCCTTTTTGTCCCTATTTATTTTTCTCCTTATATCTATTAATTCTAATTTTCTAGGATTTCATTTACCTCTCTTATCTCTTTCTTACTTATTTTTTTGTTTTGATATATCTAGATCTGATAGGAGAAGGTTGAGGTCACCCACTAGTATAATTTTGCCATCTCTTTCATCCTTGAGCTCCACTAGCTTCTCCTTAAGAAATTTGAATGCTATACCATTTGGTGCATACATGTTGAGTACTGATATTTCTTCATTTTTTTATACTGCCTTTTATCAGGATATAATTATCTTCCTTATTTCTTTTAACCAGATCTATTTTTACTTTGGCTCTGTCAGAAATCATGATTGCAACTCCTGCCTTTTTTTTCTCAGTTGAAGCCCAATAGATTTTACTCTATACTTTCATTTTTACTCTATGTATGTCTGCCTGTCCCATGTGTGTTTCTTGCAGACAACATATGATAGGATTTTGTTTTCTAATCCACTCTGCTATTTGCTTCTGTTTTATGAGCAAGTTCATCCCATTCCCATTCAGGGTTATAATTATCAACTGTGTATTCCCAGGCATTTTGATTCTCTCTCCTTGTCCTGCTCTTTCTTCTTTAACTATTTCCTTCTATACCAGTGTTTTCTTTTTAATCAGTTCCCCTGATCACCTCCCTTATTGTACTTCCCTTTCTCCCCTCTGTCTTCTTACTCTTCTTTAGGGTCTTTTTAAGCTTCCCTCTCACCCTCTCCCTCCCTAGTGTTGCTTCCCTCCCTACTAGTCCTTTTGTTACCCTTCTACTTCTCTCAATTCTCTACCCTAATGGATCTGATTGTTCTTCCTTCTTTAAGTTAATTTCAATGCACTTAATTATTAAGTATTTCCTCTCTCCAAACTCTTTATCCTTCCAGCATATTGATTTTCTCGCCTGCTCGCCCCAAGCTGAGGGATTGCATTATCATCTTTTCATATGGGAAAATAAAGAGCTTAATTTTTTTCAAATACTTTATGATTTCTCAAGCATGTTTATCTTTTCATGCTTTTTTTTGAATCTTGAATTTGGATGTCAGATTTTCTATTCAGCTCTACCCTTTTCATTAGGAATGCTTGAAAGTTCTCTAAATCATTAAATATTCATTTTCTCCCATGTAGATTTTACTTAGTTATGCCGGTTTGGTTATTCTTGGTTGGAGTCCTGACTCTTTTGCCTTTTGGAAAACCATACTCCAAAGCTGCTAACCTTTTAAGGTGGTAATTGCTAATACTTTGCAATTTTTATTGTGACTCCATAATATTTGAATGTTGCAAATCAGTCTGATTGCAATATTTTCTCCTTGACCTGGAATTTGGCCATAATATTCCTGGAAGTATTAATTGGGGATTTTTTTCAGGAATGGTTTGGTGAATTATTTTAATTTCAGGCTTATTCTCTTTTTCTAAAACATTGAGTCCATTTTCCTTTACGTTTTCTTGAATTATGATATTTTGGCTATCTTTGCCATAGATTTTATAGAGTTAAATAGTTGTTAAATTATCTTTCTTTGATCTATTTTCCTGCTCAAGTGTTTTTGTTTTTTTTTCCCTGATGAAATATTTCACATTTTCTTTTTATTCTTTTGACAATGTTTTAAGGTTTCTTGATGCCCCCTGGAGGCATTAGCTTCCAATTGCCTAATTCTAATTTTTAAGAAACTATTTCCTTAAGTGAGGTTGCATATATATATATATATATATATATATATATATATATATATAATATGTATTTTACTATTTGGTCAATTTAGATTTTTATGAAGTTGTTTTCCTCAGTATTTTTTAACCAACTATCTTTTTAACCAACTATTTATTCACTTTTCCTAATTTTCTTTCATAGCTCTCAATTCTTTTTCAAAAATTTCCTCTACTTTTCTTAGATTTTTTTAAAATATTTTTGCTCTTTTATATCTATCTTTATCACTTCTACTTGTTGGGATTATATTTAATCTGCCTTTTTCTTTAAGGATTTGCTCAAAGATGTTTTCAATTCATTGTATTCTTCTTAGTCTTTTTATTAAGCTTCCTCATCACAATAAAAGATTTTCAAGTTCAGATTATTTTTGTTGTTCTTCTTCTTTGCTCATTTTTCCACCCCTTTTTTTAACCTTAAATTTTGTGTTATATTTAGGATTCCTTCTTCCCTGAGTATGAGAAGGAATGACGATTAGGTTTATGGTTCTGAAAGGTTTTGCTGCTTACAAAATCTTATGATCCAAGGAGAAGTCTCATCATTATCTTCCTGATCTGAGCTATAGTCCTTACACAGATAGGGCCTCTTCTCCTTTATGACCATAAACACTCCTGACACCCTAGACTTTTGACCTGGAACTGAGTAATACATGAAGAAGCTGCCAATGGACCCCAGTCCTACACTGAGGATTAGGGCAGTTGTTCCTTTTGCTGTCCCTGTGTATTAGGCATGCCAAATGTCATTACTACCATAGTTGACTCTAAGTGTCCAAGCTGGCTCCATAACCCAATAACTCATCTTTCTTTCTTTCGGTTTTTAAACTTTGTCTGGAAAAATGACCCAGTGTAACTTTTTGTTGATGATTCTGCTCAATATTCTGCTCAGGATTTGTCCTTTTCTATGCTTATTTTATAATATGGGGTTTGGGGGAGATTTGTCACTTGTGACCCTCCCCTTTGTCACCTTGACTTTGCTCTTTGAACTTTGTGTTCAACCATTTTGAAAGATTTCACTGTTTTTATCCTTCTCTTTTTTTTTCTTTTCTAACACCCAACACTTTCATCTCCTTTTTGCAGCTCCTTTGCAGGGAAAAGTATTCACTGACGTTTGTACTCTGTGTGCTACAAGATGAGGCACATAACCCATCTTTTATTAAATGGTAGAAGAATCGGAAAATCTTTGCCACCTTCTTATGTTTATCTTAAAAACTGACAGCAAAGAGCTGCTATCTTCAAATGACTTGTCAGCAGTAATTACATTTCTAGTTATTTCATTAAGAATTTGGTATTTGGCTCAATGCTTGTCTCCTGCTCACAATTTCTCTGTTCTGTAATGATGTTCCATCTAATGGAAACAGCTCTGGAAACTGGAAAGGCTAATATGCAGAAATGACCTGAAGCATTTCCTACTCAAGGTGTGAACCTCAGCTTTTTGGTGTATCCAGATGGAGACACCCTGATCGTTTTAATCAACATGCTTCATTTGCTACATGAAAACATTATAAATATTTAATTACAGTGCAGTCAAAACTGGATTGATGCCACTGCTTTGTAATGAATAGAGAGCAATACCGTATGGAGTACTAATGTACTCCCATACTCTGAAGACACTGAAATGAATGTGTACTATTCATTTCTTATTTTTACTTTGGTTAGGCAGAGGACTTAAGATGCTAGTGATTGCTTCTGTGAAGGAAACTTTGCCTTTTTATGAACTGTAGTCAATTTTTTAACAATTTGCTGTACTAAATTGTCATTGAAAATGTTATTTTAGTCTGCTTTTATGCTGGTAATGTTGTAATTACAACATCCCCATCTAAAAATCACCCATCTGTATATATGTGATTAATGTAATATAACATTTACAAATTCAAACCCATAATGCTGGGAAAGTCGAAATAAAGAGTCTTACAGCAGAGCCAATCTACACTGCACATTTTTTAATACTTTGCTGAGTTAGAAAGTGAAGTATCCTTAATTGGAAATGTCTGAATAGTTCAACATCTTTAACAGAGCTTGCGGTGGCAATAAATTAATGTTATAAAAAATTTAAATGTATCTTTCTAGATTTTTCAAATAGCAGAATCCTTCAGTTCATCTGAAACTGGTAAGCATTTCATATACTCATTAGAGTATATGATGGTTAAGGTGATAAAATTGGATGAACATAAGACCCTGTGTTAGTGTTTTGACATTTCTTTTTTCCAAATTCATGTAGACTGTCCTTATAAATAGGCACAAGACAAAGCAGGAGGAGAAATCTATCAGTAGAATAGATATATTCACCTCAATGATAAAATATTTTTAACTGAGGCCTTTAGCAAGAGTGCTGTAGGGCTGTGTCAGGTATAAGATATAACCCAACCAAAAATTTTCTCATGTTAAAAGAGAAATAACAAAGATTTATAAAAGAAGGAAGAGAAATTATAGAGATAATTCAGTTGGAATGGAATCTAAAAGAGAAACAAAAGAATATTTGATATATCTGAAGAATTATTGGTTCCTTTCTCTGAGCACATTTCTGGATTATTCATTTTCATATCACAAGATTTTTCTTTGTTCATTTCCTTCCCTTTTTCTCTTAGTGGAAATCACTTCTGGATTTAGATATGGCAAGAACTTTATATAGATTTTCCTTGTGAAGTAAAAGGTATTTTAGCCCTACACTGAGGTGTTGTTTCTTATAATTGTTTCATGGAAGTAATCTATCAGATTAGGTAATAGATTAGCCAAAGAATCCTTTCTCCCTCCTTTAATATGACCAAAGATTTTTCTTCATGTAAAACATGAATATCAGTGATCAATTTCTCATTGATTCATTCATTCACTTGGAGGGAGTATGGTTTAGGGCAAACTATGGCCTATTGGGCCATGCAACATTATTCCTAATCTGACAAATACAATGAGTAGGATACAATACAATGAAACTTCGAAAAGTTTCCTTAGAAACAGACTGTCAGATGAGCATTTCCTTTCCTTTGGCTCGCTCTTTAAAAAGTTTGCCCATCACTGGTTTAGGGGAATAATATGAAATATGGAGCTGACAGTCTTATTTTGATGTTTTTATTTTTAAATGTGTTTCCCATATACATCAGATTGTTTGGGGTTTGTCATCTGTTATATCACTTTCCTTTTATTATATTATGATTCCATTCACATATAAAGTTATGACTGTTAGATTTATGTTTTCCTTAATGTTTTTTTAGTTTTGTTTTTTTATTTCCATTTTTAAATAATCAATAATTTGTCCCTCAAATTAGTTTTGCTTAAACAACTTTGATGCTAATATATTTCCACAGCCTCTTTTTCCCTTTTTGTATTTGCCTAACATTTCCCAGATCATTCAATTTTACTTAAATTATTCATTCCTTTTTTCTGTATTTAATTAGATATCTATTTCCCTTGATTTTTTGTTTTTTCTTTTTCTCCAATTAAAATAATTATTTCATAAGCATTTCCTCTATTCTCCAAATTTTCATTTCTATTAATTTCCTTTTCCTTAGAAGTTTTTTTTCTCCTTTCTTGCCTTTCTTTGGTATTTCTCATCTGTTATACCCTTTTGATTTCTATCTTTTCTTATGTCCCATAACCTTCCTTGTTTCTTTTTTTTCTTTATGTTTCTGTCCTAGAGTTAAAACTTCTGAAGTACTAAGTTTGATCTTCTTCCAACTAATTTATATGTTGCTGACTTACAGATTTTTCTCTTTCTTCCCTTTTTTCTCAATCTTTGGCTATATAAATTTATGCAAGAATAAATTTGAATAGAAACATTACGCCTATATTTTATAAATTACTCTATGTACCAAAAATTATGGTCTATTCCTTCTCAATCCTCACCAAAACTTTTAGTTTAGTTCCTCATCATCTTCATGTGTGGACTATTGCAGTAGTCTACTGGTGTGGCTGTCTTCTTCAAGTCTCTCCTCAATCCAATCTATTCTCCATTCAGCTACTAAAGTGTTTTTCCAAAAGCCAAGTTTGGATCTTGTTACCCTTTTTCATTCAATAAACTCCAATGATTTCCTATCCCCTGATGAATCAAATACAAAATGTTCTATTTGTTATTCTAAGCACTTTATAATCTCGTTCTTTTTTACCTTTCAAGTCTTCTTTTACTTTATTTCCTAATAAATACTCTTTGATCCAGTGACAGTGGCCTCCCAACTACTCCATTAGCATGATACTCCATCTCTTGCCTCTAAACATTTTCTCTGGCTTTCTCCCTGCCTGGAAAACTTTGCTTTCTCTTCTCCAGACTTTAATTTCCTTGGTTTTCTTAAAGTCACAACTAAAATCCCACCTACAACAAGAAGTAGAGAACCCCTTTAATTCTAATGCCTTTCCTCTTTTACTTCTTTCCTGTTTATAATTTATATAGATTGATTTGAATATCTGTCTGTTTAGGGCTTCTTTTTCATTAGGTAGTAAGCTCCTTGAAAGCAGGGAATGTTTTTGTCACTTTTTTATATCACCAGTGTTTGGGATATAGTAGGTGCTTAATAAATGTTTTTGGTTTATCAATTCAATAGTTCCCTCTCCAGGATCAAATATAAATTCTTTTGTTTAACATTTAGTCTTTTAAAACTTAGACCTTTCCTACCTTTCCAGTATTTTTACATTTTACTCTCCTTTGCAGTAACAATACTTGTTCCAACCCTAGGATACTGGGCATAAGTATGGAATGTACTTCTTTCTCACCTCTGCATCTTGGAAATTCTAGTTTTCTTCAAAACTCAGCTCAAATTCCATGTTTTATAGGAGACTTTTGCAAACTCTATATTGATAGTTCTTTCTTCTTTGAGATTATCTTCCATATACTTTGTAAAAATGTATATACAATGATTTGCATGGTCTTTCCCCTTGGAATATAAGCCCCTCGATGTCAGATTCTATGGTTTGCTTGTTTTGTGTATGTTTGTGTATGTGCATGCACCTTTATTTTTGTTCACAATGCTTATCACAGTTTCTGGCACATAGTAAGTGTTTAATGCATTTTTGTTGCCTTGATGTGACTGGAATCAGTTACAAAGACAATAGGCATAATGAAATCCAGAGAAGGAGAAACTCAATAGAAAGGAGTAATTAGGGAAAGACACAGAGAAAGGAAGGATAGAAGGAAGGAATGAAGGAACAAAGGAAGGAAGAACTTATTAAGCACCTATTATGTGCCAGGAAATATGCTACATTCCTTAAAAATTTTATCACATTTAAGCCACTAAGTAATCCTAAAAAGCAAATGCTATTATATCCTCCTTTTAAACTTGAGGAAACTGAGACTGAGATACAGTGACTTACTCAAAGTAATAAAGCTGGTAGGTATAAGAAGTTGGATTTAAGTTCAGATTTTCTTGACTCCAAATCCTGTATTCCATCTACTGTACCAACTAGTAAACTGGTTGACATTGAAGGAGAAACATCATTAAAGAAACTTAGAGATGAGTATGAATATTTTCTGGGGAACTGTGAAAAGCCTGGCATAATGAAAGTAAAATAGCTATGCTGGAGAAAAGTGGGGTGGGTGGGATGTTTGGATAGACAAGATGAACCATTTTATGAAGTATTATCATACAAAGTTGAGTTTTATATTGTAAACAATGTAGAGCTTCAGTGGAGGTTTAGATGCAAAACAATAACATGGATGAAGTGGAAAATTTACCTGGGAATATTTGGGAAAGGAACATAGATTTAGAGCTAGAAGAGACCTTACAAGTTACTGCTCACAAGCCCTTTTCCAACTTCATTTTATAGATGGGGACCTGAATCTTATAGAGGTTAAGGGATTTGCCTATGGTCACAAAACTTGGAAATGAAAAACTAAGGATATGAAATCGGGTTTTCTTAACTTGAAAGCCACTCCAAGCTAACTCCATCTACTTACCATCCTGCTTCTGGTCAGAGACTTTAAATTGAGTCTAGGTATAAATGATAAAGTTCTATGTGAAGATTCTTATAGTAGACATGTAGGGAAATGGAAAATGATGCTTCTCTCCTTATTTCATGGTTTTCCAATTGTGGATTTCATTTTAATATGCACAACAAATTGGAAAGAACATTGAATTTGAGATCAAATTCAAAGCCGAGCTCTTACTTCTTATTAGTGGTGGGAGATCATAAAATTATAATTTTACTACTTTTATTATCTACCTCACAGGATTAATTTATGAACATGATAATATATGTGAATGCATCTTTTAAATATGAGCTTGTATAATGATGTTGATGATGAGGATGGCAATTCATTTACACAATGATTGAATGATTCATTGCCTTCTACTTAGTTTCTCTGAGTAGTCATCAGTTATAGATTATTAATTTCTTAAAATATTTGTTTCAAAGAAAAATGATAAAGGCTCTTGTTTTGTGATAATTCTTGATGAAGCCTAAAATGCTTTGGTGAAAGATAATGTTGTTTATCTTTCTGGAAGTAAAAAAGGAGAATTCATGACCTTTTTTTTCTCCTTTGGGATTGATCCTTGAACTTAAACTTGTTATAACTGCACGGTTATAGTTTTCTTTGCATTATAATTTTATAAAAATGTAAATGCTTTCCCTCTAGGCAAGAATAAAAAGGAGGTAGGGTGGTATGTTGAAAAGCAAGCTGAGTATGTAATTAGTGGAATTAAGTTCAAATCTTGGCATTTACTACTTTTGTGATTTTGGATATGTCCATTTGAACACTTGAATGCTAATTCCCTCATCTGTGAAATGAAACTCAAGTCCCAATCTAGGATTTTTCCTCTTTTTGATTTTTGCAGTTGTCCTCAGTTTTTCCCTCATGTTTAATATTGACACATTGGAATATCATTAGCTATTTTGATAAGAGCAAATTTCCACTGTAACATCCATGATCTTAAGTGGGGTGAAACTGCCTCACAGAATTCCACAGGAATCCCCAGAACTCCAGAAGAGGGGGCAGTTGGGGCAGTTAAGAATGTGACTATTAAAGCCAGGACTCCCAACTTGCAAGGACTCACTCTTTTTGGGGGTTTCATGGGAAAGAGGTAAGATTGCACTTTTTGTTAGCTCATCTCTGACCTCAGGGAGCAGTGCAATTACTTTGCTCTTTACTCCATACAGACAATATACCAGGCTGTGTGCACTGGAAAAATATCTCATGTGCAGTATCTCAATTAATTTCTAATTTAAATAGATCTTAAATCAAGATTACCTTCACCATCTTAAACTTAATAACATTAGATTAAGAAAAAAGTTAATTTGTGAGGGAGATAAAAATTAATTTATACAAACAAGTGTCTTGAAGATATTAGGTAGTTTACCTCACCCTCAACTCTAAAATTTACCTCCCCTTTCCCTGGTTTCCTGAAATTAATAAACCCCTTCCCTTGTTAAATTTGAAAGCCTGTGTGAAGTTATACTGGAGTTATACCAACCAATATCATATATTACCTAGGCAAAAATCTTCATCCAGGCAAGCACTGGAACAGCTGTTATCCAGAGAGCAAGTCTGCTGTAATAGAAGACACCCTGAACCTTTTATCTATCTCAGGTTTGGGGGAATAATCTTCTAACAGTGGGAGTTGCTAATTTCAGTGGGATTATTGCCTATCTTTCTAGCAATTTAGCCCTGGATTAGCCAAACCTAAACAGCCACCATTTCTTGATGTAAAGGGGATTCAGTTAAAACTATTACTCCTTCAGAAGGGGGAAGATAAAGAATTCTATTGACTCTCACCCCTCCCCTTGCTAGGATAGCCAGCTTGATCCTTTGCACTGACTCCATTACCAATCATTACCAATCTGAATCAATCTTACACCACTTACCTCTTAAATTTCTTTCTGTTGAAACTAAGGGTAATATGCTTAACAGTAAATTCAAGAGTAGATACAGGGAACATTAATATTTGAGTTTTTATCTTGTTCATTTTTTTGGTGATTTCCTTTTTCCTCCTGAGTATGGGCAAGTGAAATTTAAGCTTTCAATCTGTGATTAAAGTGCCATCCATTTGACATGGTCATTACTTAATGCTCACTTAACAAAATTCTACAAGATCGAATTACAACAGTGGGAGACATAACAGATGGCCATCTGGCCAGAATCCATGCATGGCTCTACTCTGGGCTTTCTTGAGTCCGCAACAAAGAAGAGTATGCAGGGCTAAGGAGCCAAAGCAAACAATACCTCTGCTTTCCAGCTGTGATTTTGAATGAACTCAGCTGTGATGCCTGGGTGGGAATAGGCCCTCTGTGAGTCTAAATGGAATATTTCTGACAGGCAGTGCTCTCTTTGCCTTATGAAGATAAGAGTGTCAGAGATCAAATTCCAAAAACACAACTAAAAATCATTTTCTTGTTCCTACTCTCAGGTTCAAAATTAGTTGCTCTAATTTAAGATGAGATAAAGTCATTGCATGCAACTGATATATATATATTTATGTACATATATATATATATATGTACATATATAGCATAATAATAAAAATAAAAACTTTCAACTTGGAAAAACTAAATTATATATATGTGTGTGTATGCATGTATGTGTATGTATCTATACATATGTGTATACATATTATATATAGATACATATATAATATATATAATATATATGATGAAGTTATCCCTTAGAGAAGCTACATACAACATATGGAAAGAGAAATTGGTCTTAGCCCTAGACCTTCTATTTATGACAGCTTTTAAAAAGTATTTGAAAATGTGGGAATGAGATACAAGTTAAAAACTATCATGGTTGTCACACATGTAGAATATAGGTGATTTTAAGAATTACTTTTTAATCTCCATAAAGCAAAGTATAATTCCTGTTAATTGTAACTTGTTCTTTGATTAGCCACTATATACCCTTCACTTTGATATATAGGATGGAGTCTAAAAGAACTAAGATAGTATTATTATGCATGAGTCTGTTGCTATCTAGTTGGTGAGATTAGGAAACTAATTAAACTAAAACAATTAGAAAACTAAAAAATCATATATTTGTATGGGTAACAACACTGTTAATAAAAGCAGGGAGAAAGAAAAATTAAGGAATGTTTAATAAAAGAAGAATTAAGGAATGGCTTGTAGATGCCAATTGACTGCTACAGATTAGTGTTAGTGTTTAATGTTTATGATAATAAAGAATACAGAAAGAATCTGAGACTTCTTTGTTTGGTGGGATGGGGAGGGGAGAATGTAGAACCTCTAAATCCTTGGAACTGACCTAAGGCTTAGAAGATAAGTTCTAACAAGTTGTCTGAGGAGACTAAAAAAGTAAATGGTTGGTGCAAGGTCATGCAATCAGTGTCAGAAATGGGTTGTAAACTTAGGTCTTCCTATATCCAAGCTCAACATTCTATGTATACATTTAAAAATAAATATAGAAAACATTATTATGCCCTCTCCCTGGTTGGTAGCGTATTATGTTCTGCAAGTAATATATATATATATATATATATATATATATATACATTATATATATATATAGTGTGTGTGTGTATACATTTATATATATGTAATATAATTGTATACCTATAAAATATATAATATATAAGTAAAATATATATTTATACAAATATGTATTATATACATATATAAAATCAGAAAAGTAAAAGTGGTCAATTTAAAAATTAAGTTTTATGTATTGCTACTTCTTTCTCCCTCAAATTCTTTACATGATGTCTTTTTATCTGCATTTGATATGAATTGGCAGCTGTACTTGTTTCCTAGGAAGCTGCTCTATAGCATTCTGTTTGGAAGAAACTTACTGATAGGTATGTTCTATCCCAGGAACCAGAGTAGGTACCACCACAGAACACTAATAAATATTTGTGGAATTGAATTGAATTGACTTCTTATAGAAACAAGAAGGGCAAGAAGAGCCTATTTCCTGTGACAGTTAATATGAGAAGAGAGAAGTAGCTTATTATATGGATGATAAAAACAATTTATTCTTCAACCCTTTACCTACATAGTAAAATGTGTGTTTCATCTAAAGAAGCTATAGGATTTTATTTACCTCTACATGGCAATCCCTGACTCCTCTGACTCCATGTCAAAAATGGAAATTGTAGTAGCAAATCATCTATTTTAATACATATCATACTTGTGTTCTATTCATTTGAATTTTTTTATTATCATACAATTTTGAGAAACTTATAGGCCTTGTGTGATAAAAGCACAGACCTACAATTGTACATTACACTGAACACAGTAGTGATAGATAAGTTTTGTTGTGCTAACTTCTTTCCAATAAGAAAAACCAAAAGAGAAAGGAGAAAGTGGTCAAAATTATTTTTCTTCCTTTTGAATATGCTATGTTTTTCAGCTGAAAATACTATGAAACAATTAACCAGTCAGCAAGTATTTATTAAGTACATATTCTACATTCAGCATTGTAATAGTAATATAGAAGATGTGCATGAGCTATAACTAAAAGTAATGGGATTTCATTTCTCATAAAAACAAAGGATAGATTACAGTAAGACTTGTTCATTCTCTTCTCAGGGTCCCCAAAATCTATACCAGAAGCATTGATTAAAAATATCTTCAAGTTCTTTAGAATCTTGTACCAGATTCCACAAATTGGCAAGATCAAATTGTGCCCTATCTTCCTCCTTCTCTTACCTCCATTTCTTCCCTGGCTTCTAACTCTTTGAATTAAGAGAAGTGCCACTTCCATGAACTCAAATCCTGCTGTTTCAAGTAATATTATACCCTACCAAGCTGTCTAGTTTTTGCATTTCCCTACTCTTCTTTCTGCCTTTCTAATCTAGTGAAGGTCATTCTTTTCAGAATGATTCAATTCATGAGTTCCTCCATTAGTTTGTGGACTCCTTGAAGACAGGGACTATCTTTTTTGTAACCCAAATACTTGACACCTAGTGGATGCTTAATAAATGTTTATTGATGATTAGGTGCATTGTAACTCACATTTAGTTCTGTCCTATATGGATGAAGTTTGGACACCAATTAGTGACTAATATTCAACAGAATATATTGGATCTATGAAAGAAATTTCAAAAGAAATTCATATGGGGAGACTGAGGTTCAGGAAGATTAAGTGACACATATATGTGCATAATATAGGAATTAAGGAGAAATCATTAGAATCCACATATGTGTATATATGCATATGTATGCTTATATATGTATATATATGTTTACAAGATCAAGTTAGAATGGTGAATGACATAACAATAGATGGTCATCTTTCTGTGTGGCCACTGTGTCCTCCTATTACCTAAAATGTAAAATATTATTTTGAGGATAGACCCAAGGACTACCTGTACTCCTCACTGCCTAAAAATCAGACTAAGTCAAATACCAGTGAATATTCAGTGAAATCTATTAAGTAGATAAATTGTCTTTGTGAACTCCTCATTCTTCTTTAAACAACTTTTCTCATTCAAAACCCTCCAGACTGTCTTTTCATGATTTCCCATTGTCATCTCTTTTCAGAAAATCCCATTGCTACACTTCTTGCTATATTCCCAAGTTTAACACCTTACCTGTTATCAGTATCTGTATAAAATTTATCTCTTTTCTGGTCTTTTCTCTCAACGCTTTTCTGTATTCCAAGGCTGATCTCATAACTAGAGCATTATTGTAGATATGGTTCTAATACTAGCAACTTCATTGTTAAGAATTCAATTTGAAAATTAAATGAGACAATGACAAGTTATTAAATATTCACTAAAGAACATCTACTTCACCAATAGCAGCCTGTGGTTCTCTCGATGTTGCACATTCCCCACCCCACCCCTACTCCAGCTCTCTTTGGAACAGTGTCTGGTAAGTAGTTCATCAGAGGATTGTAATTAGTGTGGTCTTAGATGTCCATAGAGTCTGAGAGACCTAGACAACATGAACATGGAACATTTTATACAGAGTTCCATCTAGATCAGCAGTTCTCAAAGTGGGTGCCACCGCCCCCTGGTGGGTGCTGCAGTGATCTGGGAGGTGGTGATGGCCACAGGTGCATTTATCTTTCCTATTAATTGCTATTAAAATAAAAAAAATAATTTCCAGGGGCGCTAAGTAATATTTTTTCTGGAAAGGGGGTGGTAGGCCAAAAAAGTTTGGGAACCACTGCTCTAGATGAACATAGTACTATGTGAATAGAAAACCATTGTGAGGGGAGGTCAAACTGGAAACTTGGGGAAGTATTTTTTTTCCAAGTTGAATTTTTAGGAATCCTCAAGTCTTACCACATTAATAGCTACTCACTGTGTCTTGAAAGAACAGTTACTGATTCCTGACAATGAAACCCAAGGGTGCCAAACATAAACAGGTCCACACCCACAAACCCACAAGTGTTAGGATACACAAGGTAAACTAGGAACCTACACCAGAGATGTGGAAATGGATAAAACACACTAGCTGATAAATGTCAGTTAAAGCAGTTACTGGTCACAACTTATGGTTATTTCTCTGTGGGTCCTTTCTTGGAGTTGAGGAAGACACAGGAAGTAAAGTAAATAGTTTAATAAGGAGTTTTAAGGGTTGAGAAGTAAGGGAAAGGTCACACTAAATCTACTTGTCTAGGGATAAGTTCAGGGGCCTGGAAGGTTGGACAAACACTACATTGACTCTAGCTTCAGGCACCGGGACCAGCCTGTTTGTTCAGAAGGGGATTGAATGTCTCACTGCAGGGTGCTCTTCAGCTCCAGCAATGATCACAGCTTTCCAGGAACCACAGCAAATAAGTCTACAAAAGGTAAAGTCAGGGAGCTGAACTAGTCTGGTATGTCCACCAACCAGAACTAGATTCTCTGCTTAACCTGATCTTTCTCACAAGGTAGATGGTTTTGGCAGGAGACAATTACTTTTCTGGGCTCTTCACTTCAGCACCTAACTGCCATCAGTTTCATCCAGAGAATCTCTCAGAAAAATCTATTTCTCCCTCACTGTTCCATGCTTGAAACCTTCAGTACTTTCCCTGACAGCTATGCCAGCTAACTTATATCTATTGCTTAAGTTTTCCTAATTTCCTCATAAGTCTCTACATAAGATCTTGCAGTACAGTCAAGACTCACTCTAAAATTTCATCTAACTAAAAAGTCTTATTTTTTCAAAATATTCACAAAGATTTTAAAATTCAATGAAATAATTACCAAAATTTTGGAGTCTCTTTGTATCCTAAAATTTAAAACAATTTAGATTTCATTGTAAAACCTTGTACTCCAGAGTAATATCAGTCTGAATGGCTGGTTTCTAAATGGATTAATTAGAAAACAAAAGACAGACCAGAAAATCTTTGAAAACATCTATCAGGAGAAGTTTCCTAGAGCAATACTTTGCTCTAACTAGGTCAGAAATATGGCAGAAGTTGGAAGTGAAACTACCTGCATGCGCAAACATATTGTAGTCATTGTAAAAAGGAAGCAAGGAGGGAACTAACTACTACATGTTTCTAACACTTAATCAACCTCCCTCCTTTGATATTTTGTGTGGCAGCACCTTAAGCAGTATAAAACAAATAGAATTCTAAGCTATCACTGACATTACTGTGAAAAGAAAGTTTTGATTTGGATTTTGTTTAAAAGGAAGAAGGTTGGTAAAGACTTTATCTGATTACTTTTCTCTTTCCTAGTAAGATATAGTTTTCACCAGTTTTCTTATTAGGAGTAAGACTATATATCTTACATATTCTTCATATATTATATTCTTACATAAGTATATTACATATTCTTATATACATCATACAAAATGTTCAGTTATGTTAATCCCACAACTTACTTTACTGTTTGAAAATATAAAAGCTCAGCCTTTTTTTTCAAACATATGACCTTCAATGACCTTTTATGTCTTGGAAAAATAACTGATTTAATGCATTTGTCCCTACAGTGCATTGTTTCTCTGCTTCCTAAATTTCTAGTCAAGATTTCAGGCATATTTTCTAAAAGAAGGAAAAGTTACCAATCCCAAGTTCATTTGGGTGTATTTAATTAACATTTGTAAATATCTTCCTATGTCATGGTTAGACCATGTGCACACATATGCACATACACACACATACTTATGTGTGAAGGAGTTTCTGTTATTCACAATAATAAATGTTGCTTTGAATTGACATACTGTATGTAGATGGAAGAATTCATTTTCTATGATTATATTACTATAAGAATTTCCTATTAAATGGATTATATTATGTTCAGTCTAGAGAATGGATTAAGTGGGAATGTTGAGTTCTAATGCAGTTAATGTTAAAAGAGAATACATGGAATCTGCTTACTGCAATCCCAAGGTGGCTATAACCCAGGTCTAGCAGCCTGAACAGGAATCAGCTGATAGTAGAACTCAGCTAACCCTTGTCCAACTGAAGCCTTGTAAGTTTGATGTTGATGGATATATTCCTTGACTTGATTCACTATAGATCTAATTATTGATCTATAAAGACCAATTAATTATTTTGACCTGTTCTGGTTGTGGATTTGTTCTTAAGAAGTTGACTGAAGGAAAATTGAAGTAAGCCCCTTTCCTAAATTGATACAGGACACAGTCAACTGAAGCCTCACTAGATCTTTGAGAACTCTCAGGCAGGTGATTTCTTATAAGATGATTTAATTGTTGATGAGTTTAGGGAAAGGGGAATTGGGTAATTGATGGAAATGAGAATTGGGAATCCTAAATAAATCTAAATGGATGAATTGTTGTTGAATCTTCACTTGAATATTGTTGATCGAGGATCTTGATTGGCTGACAACCTGGCTGAGCCCTGAGTCAAGGTTTGATTTTGCTGAATGATATTTATCTTTGCTGATCTTCTTAGTGATTGTAAATCAGGAAACAGAGATTGATGGAACACAGTTGTATCAGTCTGATAGCTAAAGCTGGTTTCTGAGTAAAAAGAGCATAAGCTATGCCTAAATCCTATCCACCCTCACCCAAATATCTCCAAACTGAGACCAAGATGGGTTCAGATCTGTTCCTTTTATAGCCAAGCCTAACTGCCTTGGCTCATGCCAGGATCATGCCAAGCTCAGTCCATTCTGCATTCTAAGCAGCTAACTATCCATCACTCTTGACTTGGACGTGGCTGACATATATTTTCTTACAATTAGAATTTGAATACATGTGTTAAAGTACTTGTGAATATAATATTACATCTTACTATATATTCTGGTAACATACATATGGATATTTCATTCACTTAATCTTTGAATTTTGTAATGGTATTCTGAAATACTGAAATGGATCAATGAGCTCATAGATTTAGGAGTTCCCTCCAATGATGAAGCTCATACGTGTGTGCCTGTCCATACTGTGCAGTTCTTAACTGTGTCCTCAAGAGCCACTTAATATTCTGGAGTCTATGATCACTTTCTTCCAATGTAGTAAGGAGTTTAGGTTAACATTCTGCCCTTTGACCAATTGCTTCTCAATCTCTCGCCATGACCCACCCATCTCCTTTTTTCATAGAGTTATTTGGTGACATGTTTCTTCTGTTCTTCAAGTTTCTTACTGGCTACATGTGGTAGGATGTTCATATCAGCCATCCACCTTCCCTTTGTCCTCTGTGTAGAAAGGAAATTTTAAAAATAGAAAACTGAATAGATCTATTATTTTTCATGAGCAATTAATCTTGTTGACATTACTTATATGAAAATGCATAAAAAATGCCTGGAAAGCATGGTGTTGGATTCAGCTGTTCATTAATATCGATCAGATTCTGTTCCCATTTTGTTAGGAGCTACTTAAAGATTACCTACAAAAGTATTACAGCCTCTATTGATTTTAAAACTCCCTGAAGCCTATTGAGTTTTAAAAGTGAGTTTACAAGCTTTTGCTTTTAAAAGTGATGTTTACCAACTTTATTGTCTGATCAAATGTTGTGAACCTTGAAGAATATGAATGGAAAAAAGAAGTTTCTTTATTTTGGTTATTCTGATTGCATCAAATATTTATTATAAATGTACAGATTTGTTTTCTAATAATTAAATATAATCAGAAATCTTTTGGAAACAATGTCTGTGGAAAAAATGGAATAGTACTTCCATGTTTGTTTAGGTTTTGCATATTTTAAATGATTGATAACTTTCCATTAATTTTTCAAATTATCTCCTTCTTTTCCTCAAAAAAATCTATCCCAAGTCTCACTGGGACATAGATATATGATTTTTAGTTATGGAAAGCCATATCAGGAGAACACAAGTTCTAGAAGTTCCTACTTTGTTACAATAATCCTTGTTTCTTCTCCAATACAAATGCAATGCTGATTCACTTTTTCAATCTGTTGAAACTAATAATTTTAATATTATTGAATGAATATTGAACATTTTATGTTGAGGATTCAAATATTTCTCTTCCCCTTCCCCTTCCCCTTCCCCTCCAAAAATCAGGAAAACTTTTTAAAAAAGGACATCAAGACTCAACATAAGTCAATTTTTAAAGGCCCATCTTCAGTCAGTTGGATACTAAACAATGACTTTTCCCTAAAAACAGTGATAAACATAAACTGATTGTGTGCAGAGGTGCTGCAGTTTGCATGAGTGAAGAAAATGCCTACAGTAATTGTCCATCGAACATTCCCAATTCAATGTCCTGGAGTCATCATAAATTCAGTAAGTTCCAGTATTTCCCCCAAACTCACTCTGCTTCCTAACACCCGTCTTCCTCTTGAGGGCACTGCTATCCTTTTCATCACTAGATATGAAAGAGTAGTTACCCTTGATACTTCCTTTCCCTCATTCCCCATTTATAAGCATGTACAAAGTTATGTGGATTCTATTTTGACATAATCTCACACATAGAACTCATCTTTTCCACCCTCATAACCCCCAAAGCCCTCAGTTCAGGCTTTTACTACACTCTTACCCAGACTATTGTAATAGCATCTTCATTGATCTCCCTACTTCCAGTCTTTCCCTGTGCCCCAGCCACTACCGATTTATCCTCTACACAGCTATCAAACTAAGATCGGTAAGGACATAATCAATCAACATGCATTTTATTAATGACTTATAGGTTTCAGGCACTGAAAAAATGCAGAAATGAAATATTGCCTGCATTCAAACAGCTTACAGCCTATCCTGGGAAAACAAAGTGTGTATTCACATGTATATGCATGTGATAGGTACAGCTTAATTTTAGAGAAAAAAGACAGTAGAAGATGGAGTAGAAAAGGTTTCAGGAAAGGCTTCATTTAGCAGCTGACTCTTGAACTAAGATATTAAGGAAACTAATGAATCTAAGAAACAGAGGTCAAAAGGGAATGCATTCTATGACAGGGGTAAAAGAGCCAACATGCAGAGATTCAGAAACTGAATATAGATTGGTGACAATGAGGAAAGAAAGAAAAGGCCTATTTGGCTGAATGAGAAAGAGGATGAAAGGGACTGTTATGGATTCAATCATGAATGACTCTGCCTTGTTCAAGAAGCTTTAATAGTTCCTTATTGTTTCAAGAGTAAATTTCTTTTTTTGATTCTGGCATTTTTTTTCCTCTCAATTCAGCCCGTCTATCTTTCCAGACATTCTACATATGATCCTATTTTCTTTTTCTAGTCCAGATGAACCTCTTACTTCAGATAGATAGATAGATAGATAGATAGATAGATAGATAGATAGATAGATAGATGACTTTTTATCTTCCTCTCAACTCCATGCCTAAAGAATCTTCTCCCAAGGGGCTTGGAATGTGCTCTCTTCCTCCTTCCAAATTGTATAATTCCTAGTTTCATTCAAGCAACAGATCAGGGCCCCTTCCCCTGTCTCTTTCTGCAGTCACCAGTTTCCAGTCCCTCCCCCCTAGACATTACTATGTCTTTACTTTACATATTGATATTTATTTATTTGTATTCAAATTATTTTCTCCCAATATAATGTAATCACCTTGATGTCAAGGATTTTCTTTTTTTTTCTTTCTGTATTTGTATCTCCAACACCAATCATAATGCCTGTCACACACTAGGCCTTTAATAAGTGCTTCTCAGTGAATGAATGGATCCTAGATGTGTACATCTTTTCTCCTAAATATTACCCTGATATTAAGATGTCTCCAAATCTACCAATAGTTTATTATGACAGCTAAGGTGATTTGAAGCAGTCTTAGCTTCATTTATATTAGGCATTATCAAGGAGATAATGATACTAGAAATAAATGCCTACTAGTTTAGGAATAAATCACCTAGCTTACCCCTCCCAGGGAGTGAAGCCCTGACCTTGGGATTAATAGAAAGTCTGAATTTGACTGATAAGCCTACCTGTAATAGGACTAATCTTTACCAGTACTTCCCTGACATAGCTGATTTTCCCCTACCCACAACTCAAGGGAGGTTTAGTTTCCTTCTCCTTCTCCAGTGCCTAGGGACTAGTTCATTTCTTTATTCATTTATTTGTTTTAATTGGAAAATTTTATTTAATTAATTGATTTAGAATATTTTCCCATGGTTACATGATCATGTTCTTTTCCTTCCTCCTACCTCCCACCCATAGCCAACAAGTAATTACACTGGGTTTTACATGTGTCATTGATCAAGACCTATTTCCATATTATTAATATTTGCACTAGGGTGATTGTTTAGAGTCTGTATCCCCAATCATGTTCCCATTAACCCATGAGATCAAGTAGTTGTTTTTTTCTTCTGCGTTTCTGCTCCCACAGTTCTTTCTTTGGATGCGGATAGTATTCTTTATCATAAGTCCCTCAGAATTGTTCTGGATCATTGCATTGCTGCTAGTAGAGAAGTCCACTACATTCTATTGTACCACAGTGTACTCGTCTCTGTGTATAATGTTCTCCTGGTTCTGTTTCTTTCACTCTACATAAATTCCTGGAGGTCATTCCAGTTCACATGGAATTCCTCCAGTTCATATTCCTTTGAGCACAATAGTATTCCATTACCACAGATGCCATAATTTTTTCAGACATTCCCCAATGGAAGGGCATTCCTTTGTTTTCCAATTTTTTGCCACCACAAAAAGCGCAGCTATAAATATTTTTTACAACTCTTTTTCCCTATGATCTCTTTGGGGTATAAACATAGCAGTGGTATGACTGGATCAAAGGGCAGGCAGTCTTTTAAAGCCCTTTTGGCATAGGTCCAAATTGCCATTGAGAATGGTTGCATCAATTCACAACTCCACCAGCAATGCATGAATGTCCCAATTTTGCCCCATTCCCTCCAACATTTATTACTCTCCCCTGCTATCATTTTAGCCAATTTGCTAGGTGTGAGATGATACCTCAGAGTTGTTTTGATTTGCATTTCTCTAATTATAAGAGATTTAGAACACTTTTTCATGTGCTTATTGATAGTTTTGATTTCTTTATCTGAAAATTGCCTTTTCATGACTTAGGGACTAGGTTTTACCAAAAGAAGACAATGATATATTTCAGACCTCATTGCTGTGGCTTACCTTAAGTAACATCCTATTTAACAAAAAAACATAAAATGCCCCACCTACTTGTAGTATAAGTTTTTTTTGACTTTGTGGGCTCCTGAGAACAAAAATATCACTATGCCATTTACCATCTCTTGCCCTACTGACAAGATATATCTCTATGTGAACATGAGGAGATCTATGTCCAGATAAGCTGTGACACTATATTTTGTTTTATTAGGGCAAAATAAATCATATTTTATTAAATACCTAATGACAGATAGTATGTCATTTGATGACAAGAAAGAACTTCAATTATGAGAATGTTAATGTTAGTAAACTCTTTGGATTTGTGGGAAAAAGGGAAGGTTGGGAATAGACACATAGCTACTTAGAGAAGCAGAAAATGGAATCCCAGATTTATGGAGGAATGAAAAAATCATAGACAAGTTTTATATTACTGAAACCAAAACTAATGAATCCTCATTATTTCTCTTCATCATTATCCATCATCCTCATCATCAACACTAAGAATTTATTAGGCAAGTTCTATGTACCAACAACTGTGCTAAGTTCTGAGAATACACAGAAGGGCAAAAACATATTTCCAGTCCTCAAGGAGCTTGGATTCTAATCAGCAAGAGAACCTGAAACAACTATATATGTTCTATACTCACACATGCACACATTTACAGACTCTCATTTATTTATTTTTTTTAGATTTTAAACCCTTAACTTCTGTGTATTGATTTATAGGTGGAAGATTGGCAAGGGTAGGCAATGGGGGTCAAGTGACTTGCCCAGGGTCACACAGCTGGGAAGTGTCTGAGGCCGGATTTGAACCTAGGACCTCCTGTCTCTAGGCCTGGCTCTCAATCCACTGAGCTACCCAGCTGCCCCTCTCATTTATTTTTGATCTAGTAATCTCAAAGGAAGGTAAATAGGAAGTGGTGGGAAAGAACTCCTGTATAAGGTAAGTTTTGAAAAAAAGTATTGGAGAAAACCAGAGAAGTCAGAAAATGGAGTGGAAGAGGAGGAGGAGGAGGAGGAAGACTATTCCAGGCATTAGAGACAGACAATGGAAAGACATGAAGTCAGAGGTGGAGTATCTTGTGGGAGGAAAAGGAAAGACAGTGTTCCTAGGTCTTAAAATATGTGATGTTAAGTATGGTATATGTGGCTTGGAAAGGCCAGAAGGGGCCAGGTTGTGAAGAGATTTAAAAACTAAATAAAAGATTTTACATTTGTTTCTGAAGGTTTTTAAAAAGCCACTGGAATTTTATTAAGCAGAAGGAAGGGGTGATACTGTCAGATTTTTCCTTTCCTTTACAAATATCTCTTTACCAAATAAAAATAGTATAGGCTGGAGTGAGGAAAGTCTTGCCTTAGGGAGACCAATCAGAAGGAATGACAATAGTCCAAATATTAGGTAATGAGGACCTATACCAAGGTCTTCTATATGAGTGGAGTCAAGGGGATGTGTGAGGAATATTGTGAAAATAGAATAAGAAGATAGTGAGACATATTATATTTGATGTGATTGTGAGTGATAGATCAAAGAAGACACTAAGATCTTGTGCTCTTGAAAATAATAAGAAAATGAGAATAAATTAGTTTTGTGGAAAAGAAAATGAGTTACATTTTGGACATGTGGAATTCGCGATATCAGTGGGATATCCAGTTTTTTAGACACTACAGATAATTGGAGATGTGAGAATGGAGTCAGGAGAGAGGATTAACAGATTGAAAAATCAGGATTAAGAGAATTCTTGAATCCAGGGGAGCTGATGAGATCACTGAGCAAGATATTCTCAAGGGAGAAAAGAAGGGAGCGAAGAATGAATGCTTGAGGGATACTTATGGTATAAACTATGAAACTATATCTAAGACATGAAAACTTATATAGTAAAGAGTATACAGAAGAAGGTGAATTTCCCTTCCCTCTTTTACTTTCCTCACCAGATGTGGTCAAAGAAACTGTTGACCCTAATGTTTCCCAAGTGATAAGACCCATCTTAATATCTTAAAATGTATGTATTTTTGTACTTTTTTATTTTTTGTATTCTTAGGAAGAAATGTGATTTAATGGTCAACAAAATACATTGATAAACTATGTACTTTTTTCCCCAAAAAAATCAGCTTGAAAAGGAAAATAAGAACCTCCTGGAAAAAAAGAGAAATTTAAAAAACATTGTATTTTTGACAGAGTAATATTTCTAACTAAAGCAGGGGGTGAGGGATACAAGAGGTTCAGAGTTAAAGAAAGAGCTATTCACTTATTTTTCATACCTCAGGTAAGAAAGAATAAATTAACAGGGTCCCTCACAATGGCTGAGAAATGAATTGGTCAGAATGTCATTGAGGCAGGCATCCATAGCTTCAAAAGAAAACAACTCTTCCAAATTAGGAGCAGCTAATGAAAAAATCATGTGCCATTCAAAAGAATAGCTCATTCTAAACAAAGGTGGAGAGAAAGTGTGAATAATAGTACCACTTGCTACTAGTTCTATGTATGGCAACTTTCATTATCACATGGAGAACATAAAATTGGTTAGAGATCACTGTAAGAATTTATCCAGCCCAAAGGGCACTAAAAGACTGCCTGACCTTTTATCCAGCCATACCACTGCTGGGTTTATCCCCAAAGAGATTATAAGGAAAAATAAAACTTGCATAAAAATACTTATAGCTGCACTCTTTGTGGTGGCAAAAAATTGGAAAATGAGGGAATGCCCTTCCATTGGGAAGTGACTGAACAAATTGTGGTATCTGTTGGTGATGAAATACCATTGTGCTCAAAGGAATAATGAACTGGAGGAAGTCCACGTGAACTGGAATGACCTCCAGGTATTGATGCAGAGTGAAAGGAGCAGAACCAGGAGAACATTGTACACAGAGACTGATACACTGTGGCACAATCAAATGTAATGGACTTCTCTACCAGCAGCAATGCAATCATCCAGGACATTTCTGAGGGACTTTTTTTAAGAAACATTTTTTCTGTGGTTCCATGATTCATGTTCTTACTCTCTCCCCCCCAAACCCACCCCCTCCCCCCGTAGTGATGCACATTTCCACTGTCATTCCCCTATTTCTATTAGTCCTTTGGGTGGAAAAAGTGGAGAGACAAGAAAATTCTAAACAGCTAGTCACTCTAGGTCCATTTTTAGTATATTCAGGTACATTCCACAGTAGGATGAAAGTTGGGATTGTTATAAGATAAATTAATAAGGTAATAATTAATAATGATTTAAGGAGAAAGAAAAAAGATCATTTTAAGAAATATAGTGAATATTCATTTCAAGATATCAAAAAAGGCCAACGTGAACATTGGGGGTTCAATGTCCTCTAAATCCTTCAAAAATTTACCAGGTTGTCTTTTGACCAAATAGGGGGCCTAACAGGCTATTAGGTAAGCCTCTCCTTTTTTTTTTTTTTTGTTTTCATTAAAAACAAAATTATTTCCATATCAAATGAATTCTGATAGTCAATTCAATTCTGATAGTACATTCAATTATCTTCTTAATGTACTATATTATCTTGCAAATATTTCATCTTTTTGACATGTCTTCATTTCCAGGTTAATAGTCAAATCAGGAGAATATAACATTTCCATAGCAGATATATGAAATTAGATTTACTAGATTACATATTTGCCAGAGAACTAAGATATCTGCAATTATTACAAAAGATTACACATGCTAATATTCTGTCATCTCTAGTTTGATGTTGTAACTAACTCTTAGAGTTTTGAACAATGTCAATTAGGGTGAAAATATTGTGGCATCATAATGAGTGTGAGGCTCCTGGTAAAATGAGTAGCTCAGTGAGCACAAAATCTACCCAACAGCTTTTAATTATAAGTATTATCTGGGATCTAGATATAAATTACTACCAACCATTGCCATTATGACTTCTGCTGCTTCCAATCCTATTTAAGTTTTATAGCTGGTACAATCATAGGATGGCAGGATTATAAAAATATACCTGGAAGGCACCTTGGCTTCCATTTCAATCAAACCTTACCCCTTCATTTTTCATTAATGAATAGGAGACCCTGCCAGGTTAAACAAATTTTCTCCCTTTTTACACTGCTGGTTAGTGGAAAACATAGAATTCATATCCATGTCCATTTTGGATTTTTTGGACTTCCAGTCCAGTTTGGTTTATTACACAAAATTTTATTTTTCTTTATTTCTTTTTGTCTTCTATCTCTTCAAATACAATATTATATCTTAATATAGACACTTGAAGTCATAAGAAGAAGAATATTAAATGTTTTATTGAAATGTTTTATTTTTAATGCATGGTAAATATACTGAAAATACAGCATAACTGAAGTAAAAACATTGAAAATGACAGAAAGTTTAAATGGTGAAATAAATTGAATTCAATTAACTATGTGGCTATAAGTACAAACCTGTATCATTAGTTCTAAGTTTGGTGTTAAGGATTTTTAAACTAGTTTTTCAACCTTCTATATTCCTGCTTTCACAACTCTAGAGAGGAGAATTAAGCTACTTTTGTTAAGAAAGTGGATGGTTAACTTTGTGATCTATGGAGAGTCAGCATTATGAAGCTGGGGATGGAAAAAATTGACCAAAATTGACAAAAAGGTAAATGGACACTTGAAAATGATGACTAGCAACATTTTGTTGTTACTTTCATTTTCATAAGTACATGCTGGGTCTTCCCAACTTCAGGTAGGCTATATATGCTTTTGAAGGGCAAGAGTAATGATTTTGATTTATTTTTTCCTTTTTCTCTCTTCTGATACCCCTTTGCGCTTCATTTGTGTATATACTATAACATCTGCAGGCACATTTGTTTATTGAATGAATGGATTGGTGGATAGGTAGATGGATGTTATAATAGGATTTGATTTTCTTTGTTAAAGTGATTCCACATTACTGAGAGTAAATTAGTTTATCTCATTGACAGCCAACCAGAAGTATCTGATACACCTTATAATATAGGGAAAGATATAAATGCATTTTGGTGAAACTTTTTTTAACAAGATTTATTTCCAGAAAATAGAAACAGAAGATAGGCACATATCTTTTTAGCATGTAAATAGGTGTGTATATATGTGTAAACATGTATATTTATACCTTTGTATTACTAATTCCAATAAATATTTCTAAATCACATGTAAAAATTTATCATCACTCTTTTGCTCCAAAATATCTCCCTCCCATTCATAGCTCCCCCATCTTTGAGAAGATAAGAAATTAATATTGATTATATAGGTGAAGTTATTTAGCATGGTTTTTCATAAAAGACTTGATTACTTAAGAAGACTTGAAATAAGATGGCCTGGGGTCCATCATTCTTCTCTGACAGAGTCTATCTAGCTATAATATGACCTCTGGCATCTCTAATATGGCATTTATGTCTAAAAAATATGCTCTTGTTATCTATCACATCCTCAAATTTATCATATGACCTCACAAAGACTATTATAATTCATTTATTCTTTCATTCAATCAATCAATAAACATTAAGTTCCTATCATGTAACAGGAATTATGCTAATTTCTCAGAATATGAAAACAAAAGATAGTATCTGCCCTTAAGGAGCATACAGGTTAATAATAAGAGACAATATGCAGACAACCATGAACAAGTAAGATTCATATCACAAACATAAGAAATTATCAAACACTAGAATTATGAGAGAATAAGAAAATATTCCTCTAGAATGTGAAATTTTAACTGGATCTTAAAGAAATCCAGGGAAGCCAGATGACAGGGATGGGGAGGGAGAGAATTCCAGGTCTGAGAGAAAAATACTCTGACCTGGGAGATGGTTGTGCCTTGTGTAGGAACCATTAAAGAAACCAATGTCACTGGATAAATGAGTTCAAGGTGGGGAGCAGATAGGGTAGTTTATGGTGTGAAAAGATTAGAAAAGTAAAAGGATCAGGTTTTGAAGGGGCTTCAGATATCAAACAAAGGAAATAGGACTTTTTATTTTGGCCTGGAGGTAATAGGGTGCCACTGGAATTTATCAAATAGTGGGAGTAACACGATCAAACCTTTGGGTTTAGAGTGGAGAATATACTGGAATGGGGAGGTACGTCAGGCCAAAAAGATCAAGCAGAAGGTTATTATAATGGCTTAGGAATGAAGTAATGAGGGACTACAACAGAGTGTTGGCAGTGTCAGAGGAAAGAAGGAGGTACATGCAAAAAATGTCACAAAGGTAAAATTGGCAAGACTTGGAAATAGATTGAATATGGGTGGGTAAGACAGATTGAAAAGTTGAAGATGACACCTACATTCTGGATGACCTGGAGTATGATTTTAACCTAATGAACTCAAGAGGTAACAACTGAGATAGATATTAGGAGAGGAGAAACCGAGTTAAGTTTGGGAAATGTTAAATTAAGGATGTCCATGACATTTCAAGTGTAAGATATCACAGTGATATGCAGAAAGGTTATGAATAGAATGTAGATTTGAGAATCAAAAGCATAGAAATAATTCCATCTGGGGAAACATTCAATCTCTTCCATTTACTAAGTCGTATTATCTTCTCCTAGCTCTGGATGAGCTTTTTGAAATATATCCATCATCCATCATCGTATCTATTCCTGTTTTGAGGTTACATAGAGCTCCTGGAGGAAGAAGCTGAACATAGCAATGCCTGGATCATTACAAATTCTGTTGTGCATCTTCAACCTGACCCCTGATGCTATTCACCCAATCTTTTATCCATTACTCAGATATTATATTCTCTCAGATAGTCTCAGATCTCTTCTGCAGACACCTACATCCAAATTCTCATCCTGATTCTCAATGAATAACCTTATCTCTCTTATGTTATTTTACAAAGAAAATTGAGACCAGCTAGCATGAATTCCTTCATATTATTCTGCCTTCACCTTGTCACAAAGCTGACTTTAGATGTTGCATCAGAGATATAATTTAGAGCTCAAATAGAACTTATTGATTGTACACTCTGATCCTTTATTTTGTAGACGAGAAAACAGTTGCAAGTAGGGCATTTTATTTATACTAGTTAACTTCACCAACCTAAGACCTCTAATTCCAAATAAACAATGATCGATAAAAATTTATTAAGTTCCTGCTATGGGTCAGGCACATTGCTAAGCATAAAGGATACAAATAAAAAAAAAGAGTTCACACTCAAAAGGAATGCACAATCTAATGGGAAAAGGAAACACAAAAAAGGAAATGAGCAAGGACTGTAACTCAAAGGGAATGATGAAGAAGTCAGAGAAATCCCAAAACAGTTAAGATGTGAGGGAAATAAGATGTGTAAACTGAGCACCCTCTTGAAATGGAAGATTTGGAGTTCAAGGTCCAAAATTCCAATCAGATGGACAAATGATAGTGATATGGTGGAGTACTAAGGATCTTGTTGGCTGATGAGGTTTTCCCAATAATGAGCTCCCAGGTTCATGATGGAGAGGTCAGAGAAGCCTCAAAGTAGTGCAGCCAGGGAAAAACAAAATAATCTAAGGTCCATCTCATCATACCAAAATGTTTTTATCTTTCCCATTTTTAATAGAAAAAAAAACTTATCATTAGTTCTCAAAGTTTATAATCTATGGTGTGGACTGTAAGCTTAAAATTAATATCCAAATGCTTCAAGTATTATATTCTTATGAGAATATATTAATTAATAACTGGAAGAAAAAGGAAAATGATAGCATTAGCAATGAGAGAGTTGCTTGGAATGCCAAAAGCAGGAAGAGAGCCTGGAGGAGAGCATAGGAAGAAGAGTTAACAAGGCAGGGTTACAGCAAACTTTTATGTACAATACTTAAGGACACTATATGGATGAAGGGAAAAGGATTCTGGGACGTGAAATCCAAGGGTTCAAGATTTCTAATTACACAGGACCACATAGCTTCTTCCTTCATAATCTTATATCTTATTGAAATTATTACCATTTTTCTGTTTGCCAATTTCACTACCAAGCTCAATTTCTCCCTTTGTCTCTCATTCTTCCCCCTCCCTCTCCCTGCCCCACTTTCCTCTTTTGGTCTCTGCCCTCTTCTCCCTTCTTCCTTTACTCTCTCCCTTCTTCTCTGTCCTCTCCTTTCTCTAGCGTAGCTTCATCACTTACAAGCATGTTATTATAAAAACAGGAACAAAAAAATGGAATCAGGAAAACTGAGTTCACATCCAGTCTCAGAAAATAATTAGCTGTGTGTTCCTGAGCAAGTCACTTAACTTAATTTTCTCTTCTGTAAAATGGGAGTGATAACCCTAGATGTGGTAAGGATAAATAAGATAATATTTGTAAAGTACTTTGCTAACATTATGACACTGTATAAATGCTAGCTACTTTATTGTTATTATATACATATATAAAATAAATATAAATAAAATTAAATTATATAATATATAAAACAAATATAAATATATGTATAATATATAACTTTATTGTTATTCCAAAAACTCTGTTGAATCCTGTCTGTATGATAACCATTAAAGACATAGTTACCAAATTTGATGTAACTGTCATTCTCAAAACCTTTTCTATGGCATTTGGTACATTTGTCCTCCAACTGTGTGTGCATATAGATAGATATAGATATAGATATAGATATAGATATAGATATAGATATAGATATAGATATATGTGTGTGTGTATAAAATGTAATAAAATAACTTCACTTTCAAAGCTTTCTCTTTCTCCAATTATCTTTATTATGAACTCAGCTCTCTACTTCACTGAGTATTTTATAGTTTTCCCCAAGTATGAGAATAAATCATTCTGTTTACACAAACTAGTGGGTGGCATATGGCAAGGGGTATGAAAAACTTCTTGAAAGAGATACTATGATTCAGGAATATTTTTAGTCATGCAGAAAATGTTAGATCTGGAAGGAGAAAATAACCAAGAACATAACCTAGATCTCCTGCTTTCAACAGGGCACACTGACAGATGGTTTATAACGATTTTTTCTTTTGTTTCTTTTGAGTGTTTCAATGCAGAACAATTAGTAAAATTATATTTTTGAATACACTGTGACATGTAGAAATTAAAAAAAAACACAACCTAATCATTGTGTTCTGCCTTCCTTTCAGGACCTTGTCTTCCTAACCCATGCCATAATGGGGGAACATGTGAAATCAGTGAAGCTTACCGAGGAGATACCTTCATAGGATATGTATGTAAATGTCCTAGAGGATTTAATGGGATCCACTGTCAGCACAGTAAGTTTTTTTAAGGTTTTACTAAATGTGTGGTATATAAATCCTATACATGGCAATTTTTTCATATCCCAAGTCAGTGTAATTTAGTGACTAGAATACTAGTGTGAAGTCAGAAAGATCTAGGTTCAAATCCTGCTTCAGATCCATGCCAAGTGATCCTGGTCACTTAATTTCTCTGGGACTTTTTATCATCTGTAAAATGATAGGATTTAACTAAATAACCTCCAAAATCTCTTCTAACTCATGATCTGTGATAATCTGATCATATCTCAACACTTCAAAACATCTCTGTATCTATCAGCAGAGATTATACTTCAAAACAAACTATCAATAAAAATTTCCAAGCAAAAAAATTATTTACCTTTTTATTAATGAAGCTTTCTGAACTCAGCTAAGCTAGTCTTCAAACAACAGACTCATCATTGTTGTTAGTTATTTTTCAGTCTTGTGTAGCTTTTCATGGCCCTATTTGTGATTTTCTTGACAGATATTGAAGCAATTTGCTGTTTTCTTCTCCAGCTCATTTTGTAAATGAGGAAACAGGCTTAGGTGACTTGCCCAGGGTCACAGAGCTAAGAAAGTATCTGAGACCAGATTTGAACTCAGTTGTTCCTAACTTGAGGCCCAGTTATTTATCTACTTTACCATGCCCCAGACCTATTAGTGATAGAGTTTATATTTGAAGTTTTTCCAAAATGGTAGGAACCACCAGATTTTGTACATTTGAGTGATTGGATTTTAGAGAAAAAATAAATTTCTTTATCTATAAATTATATACAGGAAAGCTAACGATAATTACTAGATGAAGTCACCAACACTAAAGGAAGGAATCAAGGAAATCTAGAAGATGTGATTTTACCTAGAAATTTTGAGAAGTTACAATGTGGGATGACAAAAGAGAAAATTATAAGCCTGGGAAATGTCAGTAAAAATTCTTGCATTTGGAGGAGTGTCTTGTGTAAGCAACAACAAGGAAACCATTGTCACTATATCTCAGATTACATGAGGAGAGGAGGGAGTAAGGTGAAAGAAGATGGGAAATGTTAGAGGGGACCAAATCATGAGGGGTTTGAATGACAGAGAATTTTATTTTTGATCCCAGTGATGATAGAGAGCAACTGGAGTTGATTGAAGTGGAGAGGGAAGGGGAGGAACATGGTCAGTCCTTCACATTTGGGAACAAAAATTATCTTGACAGTAAGTTGAGGTTGCACAAGAGGCAGAGACGATTTAGTTAGACCAATTGGAAAGCTAATTCAGTAGTTCATGTGATAAGCATTTGTGTTGAAAGAGTGGCAGTGCCATAGGAGTGAAGGAGATGTTTATGAGATTTTATGAAAGTAGAATCCAATAAAATTGGTACTAGATTAGATATAGGACAGTGGTCAGGATAAGAGAGATAGAGGAGTTGAAGATGTCACACATTTGAGAAGAAACTCATGGTAGGGGCAACAAAACAAATGTCAGCAGGCATTTATTAATGTGTCAGATACAATTGTAAAAGGGTTTCCTGAATGATTTTTGATATCTCAGTAACAAAAAAGTTCAAATGAATAGAACACCTCAAAATTTTGTTTTTTTAATTATTTTTAAAAATACTTGAAAAGAAATTAAATGCTATTTAATCAATGTGCCTAATTTCTTCTCTGTACATAAACTTTATGAGAATTATGTATATACATTTCCAGGGTATCTTTGATGATAATATGAGAAGAGATCAGGTAAACTTTCAAAAACTATTTTCTGAACCAGACCAAACTTTATATTCATACACAATTACAAAATATAGAGAATTACATTTTACATTGCTTTATTGTTATAAGTTTATTATGTCCATTTTTGAAGGAAATATATTTCAAATGATTTTCTCTTAAAAATCATACAAGACTCATTGATTGATGCAGTTGAGATAACTTTGTTCAACCATCTTTCTATTCTCATTATTAATGGAGGTATGCATAATCAAAGTAATGGAACAGATACTTATCTAATGTCTCCCACAAAGTCATGAATATTTTTTGTGAGAAGTCCAAGCACAAGTGGGATTCTCTCTAGATAATGAGGTTCTCTAAATGTCCCTATTTACATGAATATTTACTGATTGTATGAAATCCAGAGTACTACAGTGATTGAGCTAGCAGCATATACATGGTAAACAATTAAACAGAAAAGGGAATATATAATCATTAATGTGACTCCCTGAAGTAATGGACTAAAACAGATTTCAGAATCATGACCATGAGTGCATAATTGCAAAACCTCAAAGTGAGGCCTGAACCAGAGTATATAAAGTACTTGGAAAATGTTTGTGTCTAACCCTTTGGGATCCCTTTTGAGGTTTTCTTGGCAAAGAAACTGGCGTACCTTTTTTTCTTTTCCAGCTCATTTTACAGATGAAGAAACTGAGGCAAACAGGGCTAAGTGTCTTGCCAAGGGTAACACAAATATTAAGTGTCTGAGGCTAGATTTGAGTTCAGATCTTCCTGACTCCAGGCCTGTAATTCTCTTCATTGCTCCTCTTAGCTACCTATAAATTACAAATAGATAATGCTAATTTGTCTAAATCAAAGGATCAATTTATATTTAAATATGACACCATAGGACTACAAGTTCACTATTAGTCAACAGTGTGAAATTGAAAACATATGTATGTATAAAGGTATACATACATATATATCCAACTTTGGACACATTAATAGAAGTTTAGTTTTTAGAATAATATCATTTATAATTTAATTGCATTTTACTTTAGTCATACTAAATATTAACAGTTATATATTTTTCTCAAATGATTAAATGCAGCTAGGTGTACTGATCACTGAATTAGCTCATCAATATAGTCATCCTGAAGTACTGCAGACAGACAATGAATTGACCTGTCCCAAATACTAAAAAAGAGTTTGGACTATATTTTTGAACTCGTGCATTGTTTTCAAGTCCTTCTATGCTACTAAATCTCATCTTGCTAACATTATTATTTTTTGAAGATGTTATATATACATATATATGTACATATATGTGTATATATATGTATATATACATATGCATGTGCATATATACATATATGTTTATTTTATGCACAATTTTAGAAGAATCAAATCTAATGATTTTAAAAAAGAAAAGGAAATGGTATACAGTGAGTGTGTGTTAGTAAGTTCAGTTTACCACTCAGTTTCAAGATATGACAGAAAAGACATGATCACTTAAGTACCTTTAAGATGAGAGAAATAGGTGAGTGAACCTTATACCAAGAAGAACAAGGGGTAATAGACAACTAAAGTTTTGCAGCAGGGATCCATGAAATACTAAAAGACCTAGAGAAAAATCTCTAATAAATTGTATAACTCCTCTTTCACAAATTTGGGTTGGGAGAGAATAGATTACCATCCCACAGGATGTATAGACAGGCAGAGGTTATGATTTGAAATAGTATTTCAGACTTAAATTTTTAAAATATCACACCATCCAAACTTAGCCCTTAAATTTGACAACACTCAAATAATTCCCCTAGGCATTCATTAATTGAAAATTTACTTCTAGTGAAAATTGATTAATAGTCAAAGGTCCTGAGATATGTCTTCAGTTTTTTTTTTCTTAACGGACTAAGCATAAACCTGAAAATTTGGGTTGACAAAGATCTAAAATGCATTACAGGAAAATGAAAAGAAGAATTTTTTTGTACTTATTTTAGATTGAACAGCATGTATTTGGCTTTTTTCATGAGATTATTCCTGGTTCTTCAGAAAATTCAAATGAAAGGAACTTGCTTATTAGTTAAATTGCATATGACAAATTACTAATTGGATATCTTCTTAGATCATGCATTAACTGCACATCAGAAAAAATTTAAAGTGTCAAGATAATAAAGCGACAAGATTATAATCATAGGTCAACAAATACAAAGTTACAAAGCAGAGAAAATGTCTCCAAGGTGAGCCATGTTTGTTCTGTGTTATTAGGCATACTGTCTTTGCATTGAGATTGGAAATCCTAACTTCATGGCAATTATAATTATAGTATATTAAAGAATTCTTCATTATCCTTATTAGTAATGAAAATTACACCCGAAAATGTGCTTGTAGTTATAAAAAAGGGAGTGTTTTCTTCATCATAAAGACAATGATATCGTGGACTGTGGTCTTAAATTGCCTGGAAATTTGACAGGGAAATTTTAAACCAGTAGTTACCTTCTTGGACCACATGTTTTTGTTTTTGCTTTTTGCTGGAAAAGTTATCATCTTTTTATTTGTTGCCCAGTAGCAAACAGATGCCTTGGGGGAAGGAAAGCCTCCCAAACCTAGAAACCTTTTGTTGGCAGCTCCCTAAAGGCTTGCTGTTCCACACTTCCTATAAAGATATACCTGGAGAATCTATTTTAGATTACATCTGAGCCCCTGTCCTGACAGATAATGAGGCCTGACTGAGGATTTAACCAGTCAGAGGCCAGAAAATGAGGCCTTTTAAGGAAGTAGTTGATAATATCAGACCATTCAAGAGCCAGTTTTTGCAAATTATTTTATCCCTGGGTTAATTAGTCAGACAGAAATGATGGTCAAAGATTCTGGGTTAGCTTTATATTAACCCATAATTGCCACAAACTTGTCTAAACCTAATCCTGCATTCATTTAACTTCTCTTTACCTGAATATTTAGGAAGTTTACTTAGAATTCTAGATAGTTCTGCTGTGTGGGATTTGCCACACTAATGCAGTCAGTGTTGTACAATGGGAAGGGGACTGGATCTGAATTGACAGCCTGGGAACAAATACCAGCTAAGTGTCATCTTGGTAGGGGAGCTTAACTTGCTCCCCAAGCACGGGAGATCACTGAGCATTGCTATTATGATGGGTCCAATTAGCTTTTAGCTTTGAGTTCAGCTTTGATTGAGGCTTATTTAGAATAGAATGGTTCTTTATCTTCCCATCCTTTATTCTTAGTGTTATTAAGGCATACATGGTAGATGTTCTGCTTTGATTCCTTGATGGAGCCATAATTTCATGGACTAAAAGGCCTGAAATTAGAAGAGATTTCTGATATCAAAGAGTAAACATTGGCCCAAACAGGCTTAGTGACTTGCTCATGTTTACATATAGCAAATGACAGAATTGGAATTTGAACTTTGGTTCATTGTCAGTGTTCCTTCCATTGCTATGGTTTCACAATTCATCAATACATTGTGACCAGAGTTCATTGAGAAAGAAGCAATATTACTTTTTTTGCTTCATCTAAAATTCAGAACAGGATAGATAGATAGATAGATAGATAGATAGATAGATAGATAGATAGATAGAGATAGAGATAGAGATAGATAGATAGATATGGATATATAGATATAGATAGATAGATAGATAGATAGAGATAGAGATAGAGATAGATAGATATGGATATATAGATATAGATAGATAGATAGATAGATAGATAGATACACACACATTCGTATATTGTATATGTATATCCCTTTAAAAATAATATACTGCATAGAGTTTATGTATCTGAGGAAGTTCTTTGTCTTTTCTCACCCTAAGTGGGAATAAAAATTTATTTATCCCTGAATTTAAGTACAAGTAAAATTAGCCCATTAAATCATGTTCACACTTTAGAGTTGTAGCATTCAACGTCCTCATGGCAAAAATTGGGAGAAAAGACATAAAAGATCTATAGTTTCCTTATTTTATATATAAAGGAATAACTTTTTAAAATGTTGATGTTATAAGATTTTTTGAAACTATCTCCTACTCATATTAGTGTTCCTTTTTCTAAGATATTTAGTCTTTTTAAAATTCTTCTCAAAAACTCCCATCATCACCACCACCAATATCATCATAATCTAAAGTTAATATTTGCATATTACCTTTATGTTTACTAATTTTTTCAAATATTATTTTATTTTATCTTCACAACAGTATTTTGGGGGAAGATACCATTATTGTCTCCATTTTGCTAGTGACATAACTAAGACAGGAAGAGGTTAAGAGACTTCCTCAAGGTCACATGCCATATTTGACCCCAGGTTTTCATGACACCAGATCTAGTGCTTAATTCTCTATGCCACCTAACTCCCCTGCTTATACTTCCAAAGGTTTCTGATTTAAGATTACTCATATTTAGTCAAAACACCTAATCCATATGTGCAGATGTCTCTATCTAGATTAAGGAGGAAATAAATCAGGATAAAAAAATCACTAATTCACACCAATGGGCTCACCTTAACCTTCAAGATTGCTACCCCATAGGTAATTTTAGTTAATTTTCAGGAATTTATCTGATGATTAAACTTTGTCAGGTAACCAGAGTCAGTATGGCTTAGTGGAAAGAGTTTGAGATTTAGACCCTGAGAGGATGGATTCAACTCCTAATATTATGGCTTACATAATATTGAGAAAAACACATGGCCTCTGTGGGCCTATTTCCTCCTTTGCAAAATGAGGGGATAGAACTAGGTTATGTTGAACAGAACTCTGGACTCTTAATCTTTCATACCAAGTTATTTGGGGAAAGTAGTTATCAAAAAAGCAGGACTTCCCTGCATGAGATCAGATTATCTTAGCTGTTTCTCCTTTTAACACATTTTTAGAAACATCAAAGCCTAAAGTTAGAAGGAACTTCAAGTGTCCACCCTGCAGCTAAGTAGCAATTTCCTCTATAATCTCATCGAAGAATGATCTACCTACCAATTGAAGATTTACCAAAATGAGGAGCCCATTGCCTATCAGGACAACATATTCCACTTTTGGATAGCTCTAATATTTAAGATTTTCCCCCTTAACATAAGTCAAAATCTGCCACTCTAAGATATCTAACTATTTCTTCTGACTCTTCCCTTTGGATCCAAGGAAAATCAAATCGAATATGTTTTTAAAAAGATAGCTTTTCAAATATTTGAAGAGGGTATTTTATCTCCCTCTAACTCTTTTATTTTACATTCCCAACATTCCCACTTCCTTTTGTTTATCCTTCCATACAATGGTCTCTAGTCCCCTCACTTTCAGATATTCTTCCACTGGATGAACTCCAAATTATTAGTTTCCATCCTCCAATATGTTACCCAATAGTGAACACAATTAGATGATAACCTCTTGTATAATGAACAGAGTACAATAAGAATATCCTTTTCTGTATTCTGAATTTTATTCTGAGGTGTAGAATTGACATTTCAATGCAGCTAGGGCAATAGATCAAATGTCATACCTAGAAACAGGAAGATTGATTGACCTCAGTTCAAATCTGGCCTTAGATCCTTATAGGTGAATGACAAGCCACTTAACCCCGTTTTTTGTTGTTTTTTTCTGTTTTATCTGTAAAATGAAGTGGAGAAGGAAATGGTGAAATCCATAGGTATTTCAATCTTAATCTTAACCCTAATCAGGTCACAAAAGGTCAGACACAACTGAAAAACCACTGACTAACCACATAACTGACAATAGCTTTATTTGGTTTCCACACCATACTGTTGACTCATGTTGAATTAACATTCTTCTAAAATCTGAAAGCTTTCTTTTTGTCACTTTCTCAACCATTCTGTAAATATGGAGTTCATTTTAAACTCAAATTAGAACCCCATTCTTAAATCTATTAAATGTAATATAGTTTCATCTAACCATCCTTTTCTCAGACCTATTAGTAATCATTCTATCTTTCACTTTTGAGTCCCAGGTTGTTTTTTTTTTTTTTTTTGAAGATCCAAGGTATATTTGTATGCTTGTTTATTACACAGTGATGCTATGAGCATTTGGTTTCTACTAGTCCTAAAGGCAAAATTGAGGACAACAGGAAATATATAACTCATATAACTAATAAATTGCATAAAAATCCTGTTGAAAATGTTTTACTAATATGATTTCTTGTCATGATCAAGTGAAAAAAGTGACCATCATTTCATAATTTGTCAACATCTATGTATTTTACTAAAAGATATGTGAAATGTCATGTAAAACATACTTGGAATGAGATTCTACAAATATGTATTAACCACTCTCATTTGCAAAGCAAAATATATATTTCACCTGGAGGGAAGAGATCAAATAAAGTTGCCAAGTAAAGAGTAGAGCTTTTCACTAGTATGTTCTGAATTGTGATCAGAAGCTGAAAGGAGGTACTGCCTTCCTGTATTAAAGGAATTAAGTAGACATTTCCCAAGAACAATTTAATAGTTGGGTCTGTTTCCCTAGGAGATCAGGTAAGGAAGAAAAGAATCTATATGTTCCAAAATATTTATAACATCACTCTTTCTGGTAGCAAAGAATTGAAAATTGAGGTGATTCCCATCAGTTGGGGAATGTCTAAACAAATTGTGGTGTATGATTGTGATGTAATGCCACAAGAAACAATAAGGTTTTTTTTACAAATAATTACAAATAATTACAAAAACAAATAATTTTTTTTAATTAGAAAGAATTACATTGGGTGAGGAACGTTGAAACGAGTAGAATGAAGAAAACATTATACACAACTATAGATTTAATACATAAAAATAGCTTATGAGTGTCCAGATATCTATATCTATATCTATATCTATATTTATGTATATATAACTGTCTCTTAGATGATGCGTTCTCTGATACAGGGAGAGAATGGAAGAGCGAAGACACTGGTAGCTAAATTACATTTATTAAAATTAATTTTAAGAAAATAATTTAATAGCAAATAAATATTAGGTATCTCTCAATGAATTAATCTCCCTCCATATTTTGTTCAATCCTAGCCTAAAATTGTTATTGCTTATTATTTAAAATGTCCTTACATCATGAACTCCTGCTTCCTTACAAATTTCAAAATTAGGAAGGAAGCATCATATAAAAAAATGGGCTAGTGGGACATTGACATCATTGGTTAAAAATCATAGGAGTTCATTAGTGTTTGCATGCATATTCTCTCTGCCACTTCAGTCTTCTATGTCTTAGGGGAAGATTTGACTCCCCTATTGAGTTGTGTGGCCAAAATAAATGCACCAATATGTGGTCAAATTTCTCAATACAAGTGTCTCGCTCCTTTGGTAGTCTGATCATTATCACTAGACTCGCCATCCAAGTCTTTTTAGTACATTTACTCCACAGATAAGGCTTTAAGAACTCAAGGGGATCATCTTGCCATAAAAGAGCATACAGAGAAAGATTCTGAATACCCAGTCTGTTATTTTCTATATACTTAATAAGTGTTATAGGAAGATATCTGTATAGATGTAGCAATGTGGCACAGTGACTAGACAGTTGAGTCTGGAGTCAGGAAGACACTAAACTTCTTTCTAAGTTTTCTATATTGTCAAATGACAATAATAAGAGCATCTACATCTAAGCATTATTTTGAGGACCAAATAAGATTTTTTAAAAAAACACTTGCCATAGTGACATATAGTAGGGGCTTAATAAATGCTTATTTTCTTCCTCTGAGTGATATTTAGTATCTAGAACTTTATAAAACCCTAGAGTTCTATGGGTCATTTTATAAAAAGGAGTGAAGTATGTAGATTGGATTAATTGACATTTGGTCAGTAGTATAACAACATTGTTTCAGTGGGAGAAAACAGGATTTTGGATCATGACCTATGAGTTTTAAATGCTGACTCTTGTAGTACGGGGGTGGGGGGCATAACAGTTTTGCAGGTTTTGGCTGAGTTCTTATATCAGTTAGGAGTTTAGAACTTTGGGAAAAAGTTTCAGTTGGACCTGGGAACTCATGGAGGAACCAGGGCCAGCCAAGCTCCTTCTGGGGATTAAAACCTTAGCCTAGTTTTGCAGTTTTTTGAGATTTGTTTAATTTAGATAAAACTTTTGAATCTCCCTATCCTACCTCATTTCCTACCTTCAATTCCCTTACCTAAATGTCTTTGAGGAGTGAATAAGGAGAGTGAATCAGAGAGTTAGTTCAAATCTGTGAGAGTTTAGCCCTACCCTTGCAGTAATTTACCTAGAGAGGTTTTGTATCCATCATCCTAATCCCTTTTGATTTCAAAATCATCTTGAGAGCTGAATAAAGGCAGAACCTTTCTCAGATTCCATGCCTGCTTCCCTTCCCCCACCTGAGGTTTCTCTAAGTAGCTGTTAGGGCTTCCTTGATTTTTTATCCTGACAATCTAACTTGAGAAGACAATAAACCCCTTTGTGTTTAAAACAGACATTTTGGTTACTTCATTAGTTAATTAGTAAGAAAGGGAAAAAGAGGAATAGAATCAACATACTCTGGGTTTGAGGGAAGCCGGGATATCCATCTTGAAGGAAGTGTAACTTCAAACAAGTCCCTTCCTGTGATATTAACTAAAGCCTATAGTTAATTTCGATCACTCTATTTCCCTTCAGTGTTTGTCTTTAGCCTAAGTCCTAGTCTGTATTCCCTACTGCTGTTTGCCTGTTTAGATTAGTTCATCCTCTCCCTGGCAATCCTTGTTACCTCAGTATTATACTCCCTGAACTCAGACATTCCCTTATTTCTCCTACCACCTCAACTGCCATCCTTCATCATTGAATCTTCCTCATACACTATATTGCCTTAACTTCCCTACTACCTAGTCTATTCACTTGATTACCTCCAGCCTTGGATCCCTTGCCTTGTCTTATTCCCTGATCCTACCAATTATTACCCCTAGCTTCAGCCTCATATTATATCCTGCATCTCCCTATTATATCCTACCTAATCCCCACATTACCTCCCTTCAAATCCCCTATAACACTCTTTCTTTTACTTCCTGTGTGTGAGCCCAAGTACAAATAATTCATTTAATTAAGCTGAACCTCAGTTACCTTAACTGGAAAATGTAAAGGTTGTACTCAGTGACTACCAAAGTCTGTTCCAGCTCTAAATTTATGATCCAGTCTATGATTGGTCAAACGTTTTTATGCCTGAACTTCAAAGGAAAAAAAACAACAACAGAAGGCTACTGCCTCCAAAAATTTAAAAATCAAATAGTTATAAAGAAAAAATGCATGGGCATGCATGTGTATGTATCTTCATGTGTCATATAGATAGATAGATAGATAGAGATATGTAGATTCATTCTATAGCTCAATAAAATCAACTTGTCATGAGTTACAGAAAAAATAAAAAACATAAGATTAGGAGAAAAATTGTAACCAAAAGGTCAGCGAAGCCTAATTTATTTGGACCTTCAGAGAGTGAATATGTTAGTACATTTTATGCAATTTTAAGATCAGTTCTGAAAAATAATCTTACAATTTCTCAAGAATAAATGCAATATAATTGTAGTTTTTATTTTCTTCCTTTAAAAAAGTATAAATAAATAAATAAAACAAAAGAAAAACAAAAAGTAAACAAAACAGCTTACACAGGATACAGTGTAGCCAACTAAGGTTTGAAAAGTGTTTTACATATATTATGCCATTTTATTTTTACAACAAACCTCTAAATAGCTAACAGCTTTACCTCCGTTCTACAAATGATTTACCTGAGGCTTAAAGAGTTAAAATGACTTTCTCAGGATGCTTCAACTCTAATAAGTGTGCAAGGCAGAATTTGAATTGAGATTTTCATAACTCAATGCTCTTTATTTTTTTATAATTTTTTTATTTTTAGAATAATTTTCCATGGTTACTTAATTTATGTTTTTACTTTACCCTTCACCACCTCAAACCCCACCTCCCCCATAGCTAACTCACATTTCCACTGGTTTTAATATGTGTGGACAGTCAAGATTTATTGACATATTATTGGTAGTTACATTGGTGAGTTCTTTTCTGGTCAACATCCCCAAGCACGTCCTCATCAACACAAGTGTTCAAGCAGTTGTTTTTCTTCTGTGTTTCCACACCTGTAGTTCTTCCACTGAATGTGGGTAACGTTCTTTTCCATAAATCCCTCAGAATTGTCTTGGGTCATTGCATTGCTGTTAGTACAGATGTCCATTACATTCGATTTCAACACAGTGTATCAGTCTCTGTGTACAATGTTCTTCTGGCTCTCCTCCTTTCACTCTGCATCAATTCCTGGTGGTCTTTCCAGTTCACATGGAATTCCTCCACTTTATTCAGAGTTATGAAAATCTCAATTCAAATTCTGCCTTGGACACTTACTAGAGTTGAATCTATCTATAATCATAATGATAAAACAATACAACCAAAATCAGAATTTAGATTCCTTTGAGCACAATAGTATTCCATCACCAACATATACCACAATTTGTCCAGCCATTCCCCAATTGAAGAGCATACCCTTGCTTTCCAGTTTTTTGCCACCACAAAGGGCACAGCTATAAATATTTTTTTGCAAGTCTGTTTATCTATGATATTTTTGGGGTAGAATCCCAGCAATGGTATGGCTGGATCAAAAGGCAAGCATTCTTTTACCACTCTTTGGGCATAGTTCCAAATTGCCATCCAGATTGGTTGAATCAGTTCACAACTCCAACAGCAATGCATTAATGTCCCAATTTTGCCACATCCCCAAGAACATGCATTACTCTCCCCTGCTATCATTTTAGCCAATCTGCTAGGTGTGAGGTCATACCTCAGAGTTGTTTTCATTTGCATTTCTCTAATTATTAGAGATTTAGAATACTTTCTCATGTGCTTATTGATACTTTTGATTTCTTTATCTGAAAATTGCCTATTCATGTCCTTTGCCCATTTATCAATTGGGGAATGGCTTGATTCTTTATACAATTGATTTAGCTCCTAGAATATTTGAATAATTAGACCCCTGTCAGAATTTTTTGTTACAAAGATTTTTCCCAGTTTGTTGTTTCTCTATGATTTTGGTTGCGTGGTTTTTGTTTGTACAAAAACTTTTTAATTTAATATAATCAAATTATTTGTTTAACATTTTGTAATTTTTTCTAACTCTTCCTTGCTTTTAAAATCTTTCCTTTCCCGGAGATCTGACAAGTATACTATTCTCTGTTCACCTAATTTACTTACAGTTGCCTTCTGTATATTCAAGTCTTTCACCCATTCTGAATTTATATTGGTGTAGAGTGTGAGATGTTGATCTAAACCTAATCTCTCCCATGTTGTTTTCCAATTTTCCCAACAGTTTTTGTCAAATAGTGGATTTTTGTCCCAAAAGTTGGGCTCTTTGGGTTTATCATACACTGTTTTGCTGGCATCACTTACCCCAAGTCTATTCTACAGATCCTCCCTTCTATCTCTTAGCCAATACCATATTGTTTTGATGTCTCCTACTTTATATTATAGCTTAATATATGGCACTGCTAAGCCACCTTCCTTCACAGTTTTTTTTTTCATTATTTCCCTTGATATTTTTGATCTTTTGTTCTTCCAAATAAACTAGGTTATAATATTTTCTAATTCAGTAAAAAGTTTTTTGGTATTTTGATAGGTATGGTGCTAAATAAGTAAATTAATTTGGGTAGAATGGTCATTTTTATTACGTTAGCTCATCCTGCCCATGAGCAATCAATGCTTTTCAATTGTTTAGATCTAGTTTTTATTGTTTGAAAAGTGTTTTGTAGTTATATTCGTATAATTCCTGTGTTTGTTTTGGTAGATGGATTCCTAAGTATTTTATATTGTCCTGGGTGATTTTAAATGATGTTTCTCTTTCTTCCTCTTCCTGCTGTGATGTGTTGGAAATATATAGAAATGCTGATGATTTATGTGCATTTATTTTGTATCCTGCAATGTTGCTAAATTTGTTGATTATTTCTACTAGCTTTTTAGTTGATTCTCTAGGATTTTTTAAGTAGACTATCATATCGTCTGCAAAGAGTGATAGCTTAGTCTCCTCATTGCCTATTTTAATACCTTCAATTTCTTTTTATTCTCTTTTTGCTACTGCTAGTGTTTCTAGTACAATGTTAAATGATAGAGGTGATAATGGGCATTCATGTTTCATACCTGATCTTATTGAAAAATCTTCTAATTTATCCCCATAGCATATTATGCTTGCTGATGGTTTAAGATATACACTGTTTACTATTTTTAGGAAAGGACTTTCTATTCCTATACTTTCTGGTGTTTTCAGTAAGAATGGGAGTTGTATTTTGTCAAAGTCTTTTTCAGCATCTATTGAGATAATCATGTGGTATTTGTTGGTTTGCTTGTTGATATGGTTAATTATGTGGATGGTTTTCTAATGTTGAACCATCCTAGCATTCCTGGTATAAATGCCACCTGATTCTGATAAATAACCCTCTTGATCACTTGTTGGAGTCTTTTTGCTAGTATTATATTTAAGATTTTTGCATCTATGTTCATTAAGGAGATTGGTCTGTAATTTTCTTTCTCTGTTTTTGATCTACCAGGCTTTGGAATCAGTACCATATTTGTGTCATAAAAGGAGTTTGGTAAAACTCCTTCTTTGCTTATTATATCAAATAATTTGTATAGTATTGGGATTAATTGTTCTTTGAATGTTTGATAGAATTCACTTGTGAATCCATCAGGCCCAGACTATTTTTTTCTTAGGGAGTTCTTTAATGGCCTGTTAAATTTCTTTTTCTGATATTGGATTATTTAAATATTTTATTTATTTTAATGTTAATCTAGGCAATTTATATTTTTGCGAATATTCTTCCATATCACCTAGATTGCTAAATTTATTGCCATGTAATTGGGCAAAATAGTTTTTAATGATTGCCTTAATTTCCTCTTCATTAGAGGTGAGGTCTCCCTTGTCATCTTTGATACTATTAATTTGGTTTTCTTATTTCCTTTTTTAATTAAATTAACCAGTACGTTGTCTACTTTATCTGTTTTTTCAAAATACCAGCTTCTATTCTTATTTATTTCTATATCTTATTTATTAATTCTTAATAAATTAATAATATTTATTTCAATTATATTTAATGATAATTTATTGAATAAATATCAAACATAAACATTAAATTATAATTAATAATAATTTATTATTTCCAAATTAATAAGTAATTAATAATATTTATTAGTTTATTTATTAATTCAATATTTCTTTTACTTTTGATTATATTAATTTCTCCTTTGATTTTTAGTATTTCTAATTTAGTTTTCATCTAAAATTTTTAATTTGTTCATTTTCTAGTTTTTTAAGTTGCATGCCCAATTCATTAACCTCTGCCGTCCCTTATTTGTTAATATATGCACTCAGTGATATAAATTTTCCCCTTAGAACTGCTTTGGCTGCATCCCACAGGTTTGGGTAAGATGTCTCATCATTGTGACTGTCTTTGATGAAATTATTAATTGTTTCTGTGATTTGTTCTTTCACTAAATTATTTTGGAGAATAATATTATTTAATTTCCAATTAGTCTTTGGTTTGGCTCTCTATGAATTCTTACTAATAACTATTTTTATTGCATTATGATCTGAGAAGGTTACATTTATTATTTCTGCTTTTTTGCCATGTTTCTGTGCCCTATTACATGGTCTATCTTTGTAAATGTTCCATGTGCTGCTGAAAATAAGGTGTATTCCTTTTTGTCTCTATTTGTTTCCCCCTATATCTATTAACTCTAATTTTTCTAGGGTTTCATTCACCTCTCTTATCTCTTTCTTATTTATTTTTTGGTTTTATTTATCTAGATCTGATAGGGAAAGTTTGAGGTCCCCCACTAGTATGGTTTTGCTATCTATTTCCTCCTTTAGCTCCACTAGCTTCTCCTTTAGAAATTTGGAAGCTATAAAGCTTGGTGCATATATATTGAGTACTGATATTTCTAATTGTTTATACTGCCTTTTATTAGGATGTAGTTACCTTCCATATCTTTTTTAACCTTATCTATTTTTACTTTGGCTCTGTCAGAGATCATGATATCCACTCCTGACTTCTTTTTCTCAACTGAAGCCCAATAGATTTTCCTCCATCCTCTCATTTTCACTCTCTGTATGTCTGTTTGTCTCATGTGTGTTTCTTGTAGACAACATATGGTTGGGTTTTGGTTTCTAATCCACTCTGCTATTTGTTTCTGTTTTATGGGCAAGTTCATCCCATTCCCATTCAGAGTTTTAATTATCAACTGTGCATTCTCAGACATTTTGATTCTCTCTCCTAGTCCTTTCCTTTCTTCTTTCTCTGTTTCCTTCTATAACAGTGTTTTGTTTTTAATCAGTTCCTATAATCCCCTCTCTTGTTGTACTTCCCTTTCTCCCCCATCCCTTCTTATACCCCTCTTATTGTTATTTAAAGCCATATGGTGCTCCCCCCAAGTCCTCTCCCTCCCTAGTATTGCTTCCCTCCCCACCAGTCCATTTGTTACCCTTCTACTTCTCTGTAGGGTATGAATCAATTTTCTGCCCCTATGGATCTGATTGTTCTTGTTTAAGTTGATTTCAATGCATTTAAGTATTGAATATTTCCTCTCTCTAACCTTCCCTGTTGATCCCATGAGCTTCTTTATGGAATATAAATTTATTCCTTTTTGTTTGTTTTCCTATTTTTCTTATTATTATCTTCTCTCCCCCTGTTTTGTATATATTTATACCTACCTACCTACCTACCTACATACACACACACACACACAGACACACACACGCACACACACACACACACACACACACATATATATATATATATATATATCTTGACATTTCATACTATACAGTTTGTCCCTGTTCCCTCTATGTAAACTTCTTCTAGTTACCCTGTTGGTAATAATAATTTTTAATATTTGCCAATATCTTCTTTTCTTCTTTGGATATAAATTGATTAAACTTTTTGCATCCCTTAAAGAAAAGAATTTTTTTCTCTTCCCCCCCCCCCATTCTCTTAATTACCTTATGTTGATTCTCTTGAGTTCTGGGTTTGGGCAGCAAACTCTCTGTTTAAGTCCAGTTTTTTCTGATGAATATTTGGAAGTTCTTGATTTTATTGAATGGCCGTACTTTCCCCTGCAATAATATAGTTAGACTTGATGGATAGTTGATTCTTGGTTATAGACCCACTTCTCTTGTTTTCCGAATATTGTGTTCTATGCCTTTAGGTCCTTCAAAGTAGATGCAGCCAGATCCTGTGTTTTCCTAACTGTGGTTCCCTGATATCTGAATGGCTTCTTTTTAGCAGCTTGTAATATTTTTTCCTTGGTCTGGTAGTTTTTTAATTTGGCTATAATATTCCTGGAAGTTGTTGGTTGTGGATTAAATGTAGGAGGTGATCTGTGGATCCTGTCAATTTCCACTTTTCCCTCTTGTTCAAGAATTTCTGGGCAATTTTCTCTGATAATTTCTTGTAAAATGCTATCTAAACTTTTTCTTTTATCATGATGTCCTGGTAAACCAATAATTCTTAAGTTGTCTCTTCTAGCTCTGTTCTCCAGATCTTTGGTTGAATCAATGAGGTGTTTCATATTCTCCTCAAATTTTTCATTTTTTTGATTTTGTTTAATATATTCTTGCTGCCTTGTGAAGTCATTTGCTTCTAGTTGAGTTCTGTTTTTTAAAGACTGAATTTCATCCCTGGCTTTTTGGTCATCCTTCTCTTTCTGGTCTGATTTTCTTTGTAGATCATCTTTTGCCTTCTTTGCTTCATTTTAAGCTGGCCAATTCTGGCATTAAATACTTTATTTTCTTGTTTTAGTTCAAGTATTTCCTTTTACAAATTATCTTCAGCCTCTCTTGACTGCTTATTGAGTTCCTGAAGTTCTTGAGTTGAGTTTTAAATTCTTGAGTTAATTGAATTTTGACATCTTCCAAAGCCTGTGTTCAGTTCGCTAGAACTACTTCCTCTTCTTCTATTTCTGTTTCATTTGCTCTCTTTTCACTACCTTGAAAGAAGCTGTCAATTGTCATTTCTTTTCTCTTTTTCTGTTGCTTACTCATGTTTTTTCCCTTCCTTGTTCTGCTAGTTTGAGCAGATGTATTTAATGATCTTTGTTGAAAGATCCAGCTGGTAATGGAAGTTTGTAGTTACTTTCTCTGCCCTCTAAAGACTTATTATCTGTTCAATTTTGGGGATTAATCCTCTATTGATTGGATTAATCTTACTCCTTTATCTGCCATGAGGCTAAAACCTTGAGGGAGGGAAAAACAAACAGAAAAATAGTGGGGGGACAAGAAGGAGCTTTTTTTGCTGAACTGAGCTCTCCAGCAGTGGAGTCCTCCTGAGCTGTCCTCTGTGTTTGATCTGGTTTTCTTTCCTCTTGAAGCCATGCATTCTCTATCTCCGTATGAGGAAGCCAAACTGTCTGGGGTCTGGGGTTTGGCTCTCTCTAAGCCACCATCTTCTGGGCATTTTTCTGTGTTTCTCTGGTTTTCTCCTCCAGTCACCTCTCCAGTGCCTGTGTTTGACTCCCTGAGTCCTATGCCAGCAAGGCCCTCCCTTCCAACCAGTGTGCCCACTGGCTCTAAGATTTCCCTGGCCTCTAGAGACTCCACACAGCATGTGGGGGAGGCATCCTGGGATCCTGGGATTCCCCTTTTATGCCCTCAGACATGACAGTTCAAGAATTGAAGCCTTTTTCTTGGCATATATCTTTAGTTATTCTGTAGTAGGGTTCCTCCTGCTCTGTCCCATTATTAGATTTGGTCCTCTTTCTTCTCGAAGTGCATTGTTTTCTATCTCGGTGTGTAAGGGTGTGGAGGTTTAAAGGTTCGTTCTGTCTATGCTGCCATCTTCCCGGAACCACTGTCAGTGCTCTTTTCATTATGTCATTTAGTTTAAGCTAGAACTGGAGAGAACATAAGAAATCATCTCATAAACAATGGAGAAATGACTCCCTTATATAACATCTTTCGCATATGATCATCACTGCCAAAACCATCAACATCAAAAGCAACAAACCTCTTTTAGGCACATGATATAGTTTCTAGTGAACATAAGCTAACTTATCTTTTACATTTCTATATTCAATATTGAATAGATTTCCCACATGTATAATAGACCTTCAGTTCTTCTAATGATTATAACTACTTAGTGACAATCATAATGACTATGGAATATATGTGGAAAAAGAAAGGTACAAAAGGAAATCATTCTGGACATACAATAAGGATATTTTCCTTCTTAATCGATATTTAATCATTTAATCCTTCCTGAACAGATAGTATTTAAGTGATTGATTATTTCATTTATAATGTTTAAAACAGTCTCATAAATAAGCAGACTAATTGGTTGGTACAGACTCATTCTTTTCTCATGCCATTGTCTTGTCACTTCGGTAAGGGCATAATAAGAGAAAGCAAAACATTCCAAATAGCATTGTATAATACATATGCATATATATTTAAGTCAGAGCTAGCATACTCATTTAGAATGATATAATTATCTTTAACATTTTCCCATTATTTTCATTTTAACTAGCATGAAGATGAATTCACAGTAGCTTTAAACAGCTCTTAATTCAAAGAAATGATGGGATACCAGCCTCTATATCATATTTTGATTCATTTTGCCATCATGTTTTCCAATTGATTTTTCATTCATAGTGTCTGATAGATTTTGCAATCATTCCACAATGTACAAAATTAGAGGAATTTATGATAAAATATATTTTTAAATTAAATTAGCCAGAGATCTTTTGAATAGTTTAATCATTTTATAAGACACAGAAGACTTGAATTAGGACACTTTAAAATGATCTTTTATTTCAATCTGAAGCAGCCTAGACAGAAGCTTTCTCTGAGGTATAATTGATTTGCTGTGAATTCTCTCTGAAGATGATGAGTTTGATCTAGGTGTTCTCATTTTTCAAGAGTTCATAAAGCTATGTAACAAAGGATTGCTGCTAAAACAGATACCAAATGTTCTCTTGGTAAGCCACACATCACCCTGAATGGGATGTTAGTCTCATTTTACAAAATTAATGTTGCACATCCATGGTTGCTATGTGTTCTCTCAGTTTATCAGCTGATGGAGGTCAAAGAATTGGAGGAAAGAAATATGATCCCACAAGACCTGAGACCTATCAGATAATCAATCAATAAATTACCAACAATGTTCTTAGTACTGTGATGGACACTTTAGGGAAAACAAAAGAAGAATGACCCATGAATCCTGGTCTTGAGGAACTCACAATTTCTCTACCAGAAGTATCCATGAGACACAAACAAAAAATAAAGAACTGATGAATTAGTAAAATTAGAAAGGGCCTTGTGTAAGAAGTGTCACCTAATCTAGTTTGAAAGAAAGTCAGCTTTGTATGAGGCAGAAGTGAAGAGAGCGATTAGTCCAGGTGTCCAGTTTGCCATTATGCATCTGATATAATGGACCACCTAAGGACCAAGGGTTCAAACAGACAGTCCTTTTGTCTAAAATCCTATTCCAGTACCCTCAAGTGGAAGCAGTTTTCTACAATGCAGTTGAGCAATATAGATAAAATCAAAACTACTGGCAAGATTAAAAATAATGGGCAAAGAATTTTCCTGGGGTCTCATGAGTTCTTTACCAAAGTCCAAGAAACTACATTTATACTCCTTTTGCCTAATGGCTCAAAGCAGGGCACCAAATCCACCCATTTGGGGACAAAGTTAATTCAAACTCCCTTGGGTACAGACACCACAATTTATTTCCTTGGAATAGTTTGTATTGGTGTTTGTGTTCACTTCTCAGTTCTTCCAGGTTCGTGGTGGCATTAAGTACAGCCTATGCAAAGATGCAGCCAGTAGGAGATATATATGTTAAATAATGAGTAGGCTAATTTGATTTGAACTTACACCATGAGAGAGAGAATAACATGAGTTCACTGGAAAGCTATATTTATGCCATATTGTGAAGGCTTTCAATGCCAGTTGGAAGAAATTTATTTTATCCTAGAGATAATAGAGAGCCACTAGAGATTCTTGAACAAGAGAGTAACTGTTTCTAATATGCATTTCTATGATATTTTATATATATACATATATATATATGTCTTTGTTGTCTTTATGCATCAACATATAAACATTTAAACCCATCCATGTTTAGCAATCAGTTAATAAACAAGTATTTAATTGAGTACTTTGCTCAGTTTCTACCACCATGTTGGCCAGCAGAAATGGGAAGAGCTGTATCATTCATGCAATTTTAATTTAAAACAATTATTAACTTTTTACATCACCTACATTCATACACACACACACATACACACACATATATATGCATATATATATATATATATATTTATTCCCTCTAACTATCCAAGACAACCATTCTTAATAATAGTGATTTAAAAAAAGTAAGAAAAAATTTCAGAAAACTAACCAAAACATCAAAAAACTTGATGTTTTATTTAGTTTTCTTTATTTATGCCCTTTTCCTCTCTCCTCACCCCAAAGAAATAGAGAGAAATATCTTCAACTTCACTTATTTTGTTGTTGCTTTTCTTTCTATTGACATTGCTGAAGTAATGTAACTTAGATTTTGTATATAGACTGACTTTCGGCAAAATAGTTCTGTCTTTTCATTCTCTTCAGAATCTTCTTGAAATACTTCTATGGGCAAGCAGTTCATCTCTTCCTGAGGTCTTTCCCTTTTTAATCTGTGTTAATACATCTTCCTTTATATTTTTTTCTATTAATCTGTTAAATACAAACTTGGTTTCTACAAGTAAAAGATCAGGCTTCTTCCATGCCTTTTCAGCAAATAGGTCCTTTAAGAATAAGTGGAGAAGGAAACTAGAAGCATTTAGAGTTATGAAGTGAGTGTAGGAGGGAATTTTTTAAAAAGGAGGTCCTAAGAAAAGACAGATGCCCCATAAACAAGGAGATCCCTCTATGGCAAAGCTAGTGATAAAAAATATATATATATAACAGATGGTGCCTCTTTACTTAAAATGCATTCTGCTGACCTACATTTGAATGTCAATCCTTTTTGGATGCAAGCCAAGGACTGGCAGCATTTTCTTTAAAACATATTTTACTGGGCAGGTCAGAGTTATATGGTTACACTTAATATTTTTGATAGTTTCCTATTTTTTTAGTTTTCTAGCTATAGCACAAGCTCTTTAAGTACAGGAAATCTCTCAACATTTTTTTAAAGATTTTGTCCTTCTACTTATAGGGTGTGCTAGAGCCAGCTCTCTAATCTTGCAAATAGATTGTTAAATATACAATGTGAAAATATATACCTCAGAAATCTGTATTAGCTACAAAATACTCTTGATTGATTGTTTTGTTGATTATCTAGACTTAAGAAAGTGTTAATAATGAAGAGTAAACTTAAAATTGCTCATGCATACTTTTTATTACTTATTGCTAAAAATTTACCAGTATTTCTCTTTATTTCTCTGTAAGCAGTGATTCAATCAATCAGTAGATATTTCTTAAGCATCTCCTATGTGTCAGGAACTGTGATAAGCACTGGGGATACAAAAAACTGCAAAAGATGGTGCCTGCCCTAAAGGAGCTAACTACATACAATAAAATACAAAGTAGGCATTAGGATAATTAGGAAATAATGCCAGAGGAGAAAAAGCACTGGAATTAAGAGGGGTTGGGGAAAGCTTTGTGTAGAAGGTGGAATTTGTGTTGGGATCTTAGAATAAGCCAGAGAGGTCAAAACAGAGTAGTTCTTGAGGATGACCCAATCGTGGGGAAAAGTTTTGGAGAATACTCCAAATGTTTCTTGTTCATGGAACAGCCAGAAGACCAGGGTCACTGAATCAGAGAGTACTTAACTGTGGAGGAAGGTGTAAAAAGGCTAGAAATGGAGGAGAAGGAGAGGTCAATGAAGGGTTCTCAATGCCAGACAGGACATTACCTCCTGGTGGTGATAGGCTGCTATTAGAGTTTATTGAGTAGAGGGGTGATGTGAATAGACCTGGACTTTAGCAAAGTTACATTGCTGACCAAGTGGAGGACAAATTGAAGTGGAGTGAGATTTGAGACAGGCAAACACATCATCAGGATATTGCAATAATCCAAGTGTGAAATGATGAGGCTTTGCAGTAGAGGAGAGAAATGCCATATTGGAGACAGATTGCAAAGGTTAAATTGAAGTCTTAGAACATATTGGTATGAAAGGTGAGAGAGAGTGAAGACTCATAGATGATTTCTGCATTATTAACTGAGGGCCTGGGGGGATGGTGTTGTCCTTTATAGTAATAGGAAAGATAAGAAGATTGGGGAGGGGGTAGAATTTGAGGGGAAAAGTTATGTTCTGGACATTGAGTTTAAGATGGCTTATTTGGAACTATGCCCAAAGGGCTTTAAAATACTGTCTGCCCTTTGACCCCACAATACCACTGTAGGGTTTATATCCCAAAGAGATCATAAGGAAAAAGACTTGTACAAAAATATGTATAGTTGCGTTCTTTGTGGTGGTAAAAAATTGGAAAATGAGGGGATGCCCTTCAATTGGGGAATGACTGAACAAATTGTGGTATCTGCTAGTGATGGAATACTATTGTGCTCAAAGAAATAAAAAACTGGAGGAATTCCATGTGAACTGGAACAACCTCCAGAAATTGATGCAGAGTGAAAGGAGCAGAGCCAGAAGAACGTTGTACACAGAGACTGATACACTGTGGTCAAATCAAATGTAATAGACTTCTCTACTAGCAGCAATGTAATAATCCAGGACATTTTTGAGAGACTTGCGAGAAAAAAATGTTATCCACATCTAGAGAAAGAACTGCAGGAGCAGAAACACAGAAGAAAAACAAGTGCTTGATCACATGGTTCAATAGGTATATTACTGGGGATGTAGACCCTAAGCAATCACCTGTTATATAGAAATGAAGTAAATCTTTAATCTTATGGTTGAAAGGGAGGAATAAAGGTGATGAGATGATATGGAGGAATGAAAGGAGATGGCTGAATGTAGGGAAGGAAAGAATTAGGTGGTATATTGGATGGTAAGGGAATAGATGGGTGTATTCCGGAGAGGCAGCTTAAAACAGGTTAGACACTGAGGTTAGAGACAGAGGCTACTGGGCAAGATAGGCTGAACCCTGCAAGGCAAAGAAAGGTATCTCTATAGATACAAAGGAGTTGGGCCAGTCAGAAATGTTTAAATCTGCCTTGTGGGCTTCTCTTCTTAGTTTCTCAGGTCACTTGAGGGAGGAGTTAAAGGGCTCCTCCATGCCAGTCAAACTGATGGCAGGAGGAAGTCTCAGGTAAAGACTTCCTGCCAAGATGGATGCCTGCAGTTCCCTCAAGAAATAAATGAAATTATTCCTTCCCTCTTCAGCCCTTGCCTTAATTTTTGACACAATGATTCAGCAGAAGGTTTGAATAAGTAACAAAAGGGAATTTATTAATACCAAGGTTAATCAGAAGGAGAGAGGGGTTTAGCGTTTTGTAATAGCCTCTAGGGAGAAAGCTGCAGGTGGGGGAAGGGTCACAGGAGGGTTAGATTGAGAGAAAGCCTGCTCTCCCAGTCAGGAAGATTTGGCTGCCTTAAAGTATTTACTAGATCAATAAAATAAGGGATAGCTTGATTTAAGGATGTCCTACTTGCCTACAGAAAACTAAAATTCACAAAGTCTAAACCAAAACCAAAACCACCCTTCCTCCCAGAGCCCAAAAGGAAATTTAGGAAAGATAACAGGGGTATAATATGGAGAGGTCAGGGAGAGGTCCAGAGAAATCAGCTAGGTTCAAATTGTCCAGAGACAAAAGCACAGGCCAAGGCAAAGCTGAAAGCCAAAAGCAGAGCCTCAGTTGGAACTTCAGCTCTCCTCAAGCCTCAGGTTCCAACTGAAGTTTTTGTGAAGATTCTAAGACTTAACTACCAGGGCTGTTTACATTTGACTCTTGCCAGAGCAAAAGCCTCTGTTGCATCCTTGCATTACACACCCTAGTACAAATATTAATAATATGGAAATAGATCTTGATCAATGGTACATGTAAAACCCAGTGGAATTGTGTGTCAGCTACCAGGGGTGGGGGTTGGAAGGGAGGGAAAGAACATGAATCATGTAACCATGGAAAAATATTCTATATTAATTAATTAAATAAAACTTTTTGATTAAAAAAAAGTGGCTACTGCTTCTCCAGGGAGAATACTGTTGCCCTCTACAGTAATAAAAGGCTAAAGGAATGAAGTCATCACTCTACTAGAGGCCAGTGACTAGAGGCTAGTAATAATTATAAGTGGCATTTTTATAGTTCTTTAAGATGTGCAAAGTGTTTTATATCCATTATCTCATTTAAGCCACAAAGTATTCCTGATCTTTTATCTTATAACCCAGTATCAGAGGAATAGTTTGGTACTTTAACAATGTGCTTACCACCACCACAGTTTGAATCCCTTACTTTATTAACCTCTCACCATTTCAAATAGATAGCACTCATGCTTAATTAATCTTCCATCTGCTTTCTCCATTCCAAGACTGCTGAATGTTGTTTGTGAAAATCACAAAACTTCACTAATTTCATCTTTGCAAATTTGGAGCCAGCAGGTTAAAATCTTTTCCTTTGCTACCTAAGTGCTCTGTGATTGTGAGCAATTAACTTCACCTCTCTGACACCTAATGTCATCTGCAATATGAGTATAATAGTACTTATATTTCTCATTGTAATATGTTACTTATTACAATAGCTAGCTCACTTCTACCTGACACTTTGCTTATGTAGCAAGAGGTGTCCTGTGTGACTCGCAGAGAGGCAAAAATAGATATGCTAGTAGTTCCTCTCCTTAATCTTCTTCAAGGACAATTTTAATTCATACCTAGAGGAGAGGAAGAATGTTGAGGCCAGAAGCTTGAGGACTCTATTCTCTTAAGAGAGAAGGGTTACTGGGCTAATATTATCTCTCTCTGGTCCCATAAATATTGTTAATCTAGGAGATTTATTTATTATTTATTCATATATGTTATTATTACTTATTTAATAATCTAGGAGATAATTTGTAGGTTCGAACTCCTGATTGCCATTCCTTAATAGGGAGAAGTGTCCCCAAGCTCTATCTCTAAATTTTGAATTGCTTCCAACCAAATACCATTTCCACTTTGAACACAAAGAAAATAGCAAAGAAACCCATTTATCCAAGTCATGAGCAAAACTGAAATCTGGGAAAGTACATATGGGAGACTACATACCATATAATACAGAGCGAAGGAATTCTCCCCCTTAAAAGTAAGGTAGCTCAGCTCAACCAAGAGAGGATCCTAGATCTCATTCAAGGGAAAATAATTCCCTGAAGTCTATAGTCTAGAAAGCTTGGAATGGGGACATGATCAAAATTCTATATGTCAACTTCTTTCCAGAACCTTTATTTCCTTAAGAAATTCATAGACAGTTTGGAATGATTATCTTCTATCTCAAAGCTGGAAGCTAGAAGGGAAACCTAAAGATAGAAAAGAATGTATCTCTCTTCTCTCCCATACTAGCCAACTCTGGCAAACTTTCATATAAGTTTGGGGCATTGATCTTCACCAGTGAGGAAAGAATCCCATACCAATGGGCTTTGGGACAGGTTACACATATAATAGGTCATTTGATCCTCATGTGAGGTAGTTGCCTACATTATCCCCATTTTACAGATGAGGAAACAAGACTAAAAGAGGATAAGTGATTCAATCTGAGTCAAACAGCTAAAGTATCTGAGGCAAGATTTGAATTCAGATCTAGCTAACTTCAAATTTGGTGCTCTGTGTAATCCACAAATTACTTTAAGAGGCATGTTGTGAAGCTCAAGTGAAAAATAAAATATAAGTATTTTACAGACTTAGATACCAAATAAAAAAATTCAGGAATTATTATAATAGCCATATCGTGGTATGCAAATGTAACCTATTGATGCAACTAGATGGTACAATATGTTGAGAATTGGACCTTTCAGGAAACCTGAATTCAAATTCAGCCTCAGACCCTTTCTAGCTGAGAAATCCTGAGCATGTCTTTAATCTCTATCTCAATTTCCTTATCTATAAAATGGGATTAATAATAAGAACTACTTCCCAGGGATTTGATAATAAAATGAGATATTTGTAAAGTAGATTGCACACTTCAAAGTGCAATATAAATGGTAGTTATTGCTATTAGACAATGTTTTTATTTCCTATTTTTTACATATCTAATTTCCCACATTATTGTTGCAAACTTCTTCTCTCCTTATTCTGAGCTATCAACTCCTATTGTACTTGAAAGTAAAGATCAAGAACAATTAAAATGAGCATCCTCAACTATTTTTTTTCATCTTCTTAAAACTCTTTGCTTTTAACCAATCCTTCCCTCCTTTTTTTCCTCAAGAGAAGAAATTCTTCTTGCTAGGACTAATTCTTCCACTCAAAAGTTTAATACAATTCCTTAGTCACCTTTCTAATTTTACCCAATTTATTACCTCTCTCTAGTATCTTTAATTCCTTCTTTTCCACTCGTGTCTTCTTCTAATTAATTAACCTTACACTTGTTTTCTCAGTCATTAAACACAAAATCTAAGAAAAATTCCCTTCAACAATTCATTCATCTCAAATGTTTTCTCCCTTTCATTAACAAATATTCTGAAAAATTATTCTATCATTCACTGCCTGGTTTTCTTCTTTAGTAAATCTTCCCCTGACTTTCATTAAGCTATCATTTTCTTGTTCCTTTCTTTCTTTTCTGACCATTCTATGTCTCCTTGTCATTTATGTAAATTGGGGCTGGAAAGAATAACAATAATTCTCCAATTAGGTAAATGATTACCCAATATCAATCAGCTAGTGAGTAAGAGAGAAAAAGACTAAAATGTGAATCTCCTGGATTTTAGCTAACTATTTCTGTCCCTTTCCTGCCTAATAACAATAATAATATTTGAGATTATCCCAATATATACACTATTGGTATCTTCTCCTCCTCTGGAATCTTCTTCTTGTTTAGACACTTTGAGATTAAATCCCTCAACCCCCTGAAAATAGCCTCACCTCCAAAATAAAGTGATCCAATTCAGGTTTTTTTCTGTTTTTTTTTTCTTCTTCAGTGTCATTTTTCTTTCTCTAGATTACCTGGACTGTGATGACAAAGTACAAATATGATGGTTTCTCTGGTTTTGATGGTGAAATTTTTTTTTAAATAAAATCTTTGTTGGTCTCTTGCCAGTTTAACCTTTAAATGCCTCCAGGGGGAATTTGCTTATTTGTCTCACTGAGATTTTCTTGAAATTACTTTTTCTTGCTTTCATTTGTTTTATTTGCAAATTTCTCTAAGAAATTGAGGATTAATAGCAATAATATTAATTTTTAATTTTTAGTATGGAAAAGTTATTATTTAGATATTCTCAAATTCTATAACATTTTATACACTGGGTGAGAAATTGTGCATTAATATGTTGATTACCTATTGTCTTGACATATGTAACTTGAAATATTAATAGTCAACCTACAAAATTGTATTATATGTACACACAAACACACACATATATAAAATATATATTTGCATACATATAATAAACAAATACCCAAATGAAGATATTTATAAAATGTCTGGGAAAGCACAAGAAAGATAGATACGTGTGCACTTATTTATGCCCAGTGCCCCTTGTAAACACTCATATTTAAAAGGGGCTAGCAGTTAAATTCATATTTATATAGAATAGATAGCTAGTCATCTTTTAACTTTATGTTAATGCAAGTACCTGCTCATTAATTTGTATTATTGGCTAAAAGAGAGTGAGTCTCTAGAGATTCCTGTGGTTAAAATGATTACACTTGATTATAGCCATACAAGCAACAAGGATATCATTAAAATACAATAAATTTACACATTATTTCTTTTATTATTCTTTTTGGTCCTTTGTAATAGCCACCACTGAGGAGCACTTTATGGGCCTTGTGTTAAATGAATTTAAGAGAATAAGGCACACAGAATGAACGAGGAAAGGTGTATCACTCCTATAAAGCCAACATCTCAGACACTGGGAGTGGAATTGCAAAACAGAAACATGCACTGATGTGATTGATTTTCTTGAAAATGGAGATTTTTGAAACCAAGGTGGGGTGGAAATTTATAAGTAAAACTGAGAGAGGGTCAGATTATTATTACTTTTTGTGGGAAGCAACAATAAGCAAAAGAATAGGATGCTTTCAATAAACAAATCCCAATGGCATTTTCAGAACATCATTGTATATCTAATAGAAAATTATTAAAACAATTAAAATACAAAAAACAAAACAAAACAAAAAAACCTCTCCAACCATCTTTTTGTCAGGTGTTATGCTAACCAGATCAGAGACCATGACTCAGAAGTCTTAATGCTTTCAGATACAAAATTTCTATGCTGAAGCTGAGTAGGAGGGGAGATGGGAAAGCACCCATGCTTTACTTCCAGGCCATTTTTTGTCAGTCACCTTGCCACTATGTGTCTATTGTTAACTAAACAATGGCTCCACTTCCTAGACCTGTAATCTTAATCAAATCAATACTGCCATTGTTTTAGAAAGAACATGTAGATTTATTCTACTGTGTATTGACTCCCTATCCTCTATCCTCCTGCCAAAAACAATCACTTATATGTGTTGTTTCCATTTCTCCATTAGAATATAAGCTCCTTGAAGGCAGAGACTGTCTTCACTACTGTACATTTCTTTCATACTGACATAGAGTAGGTGCTTAAATGTTTTATTCATGTAATCATTTAATTTATTTATTTTTAAAGACCACTTTGCAAAAAAGAAATCAGAATTTGGAATACAGAAGGAATAGAATCATATATGTACACACATATATATGAATGAAAATATTAATTGCCTTATCTACAATTTAGTCATTGTAAAAATACTTTGGAGTAACACATTTCTATATAAGAGCTAGATTATACTTTGAGTTATTATTTTTTGTGTGCATCATTCTAATCAGAGCCTTGGGAATTCACTGAAGTTTTCTACATTTGTATTCTTTTTTTGCTTTCCAGTCCATATATGAATTTCCTTAAGTGTGAATGAAGGCTTCATCTAAAATTGCTGATCATTGACTATTTTCTTTGGTCAGGATTTGTTGGTTATCATTTTATAGTAAACTATTAATTAGAGATCTGAACCAAAATATCAAAAGTCAGTATCCCAAAGAATATTTCAATTGCTTTTTTTCACATGTAAATTTGATAGATTTGAAACCATGTTAGTGTTCAATTTATTCATTGTGCCAATGATAAGAACACAAGTCTTTTTTTAATCTTTATTCATTTGCAGTGAAAATGGCTGTCTAAAAATTATTTCAAACCTATGCTTTTTAATATTTTAATTAAAAGCAATGTCTTATTGAAACTTATCTACATTTCTATATTTGGCAATATGATCTACCTTTCTTTCACCAGAAATTTTTCCAATATACCATCTTGTTTGGCCAGAGAATATAACAATGTTCCAAGACTGTGATATTATTTTATTTTTTTTATTCCTTCTGAATATTTATGCATTTACTAACTTAGAAAAACAATCTCATATATAATATCATAATATCTGTTTCTATATTTTATAATTTTGAATTCATACAAGATTTCCATAACAATTCATTTTGGGGGTGGGGAGAATTAGCAAACCTGAGCACTTCAGAAGGCTTTATTTATTATCTTTTATATTTTCTGTCCATTCCATTCTCAGGTTTGCAAATAAAGCTTTTGTAAGAAAGCAATGGTCCAGCCAGTAAAGTTCTACTGAGTAGTAACTTGCAGACTAAAACCCAATGTGCTTTCATTATTATCTTTTTTCTTTTGAACATCAAGACAGTGATGAGGAAAAATGCGTTCTGGGCAAATATACAAGTTGTAAGACTTTCTCTTAGAAACAAGCAAAAGGCCTAGGGTTTCAGTCACTATTTATGGTTTATTTTTAATCTTCATTTCACTTTCAGAATAAATTTGTATATTGGAATTGAGAGCTGAAGAGAACATAAGCAATCACAAAGTGTAGCTTTCACATTTTATAGCAGAAGGAACTGAAACCAGATAGATCCAGTTCCTGATCTAAGGATATTTCTAAGTCAGTGTCAAAATACAGATTAAAATTTGAGACTCGATTCCCATTTATTCAGTAATGCCTCAGAATCTATATTAAAAACTCTTATAGTGAACTTTCTCTTTCATTTTAATGAAAAAACCAAAGTTCCATGGATATTCTTTGAATTACTTTGAGAAATTCAGTTAAGTATCATGGTAGATGATGTGATGGATTTAAGTCACAGAAATTGAGTTCAAATACTGACTCAACTTCGTTATCTTGAGCAAGTCACTTACCTTTCATTTGGCCTTGTTTTCCTTATCTGCTAAGTAAGGGTAATAATATTTTTTACTTCATAGTGCTCTTCTGATTATCAAATGAAATAACATTTCAAGTACTTTGCTAACCATAAAAATATATTAATGATAGCTAATAAAAGCTTCTACACAACAATAAATGGAATAATAGTTAATATTTGAAGTATGACAATGGGGCAAAAATGGTCAATATTCAAAAAATAGCCTCTCATCTATCTCTAAGTTCTTCACTGAATACATGTATATGATACCATCTTTTTAATCCATGGAGATTTTATTTGGTCAAAGAGGCATAAAGGACATTTTTAAAAGCACAATAGTCCCTCAGAGACAACTACTCAAAAAGTCTTAGATTGTTGGAGAAGACCTAAGCACAAGAAAACATGCCTTTGAAAAGCATAAGTACCAATTAAAGGCCTTTTCATTGCTGTCTCATTTACATATAACTGTTTCCAGCAGTGTGAAAGTTTTAATTAAAAAGCTTTACTAAAAAGTACTATTTTGTAGCTATTGTATAACAAATTCAGCAATTGTACTCTACTTGAGAGAAATGTGGATTTGGGTTGCATCATCCTAAATTAGAGATATTTGGAATCAAGGCATGAGATGTATAAGAATCACAACAGCAGGGAGATGAAAAGAATGAAAAGTTGAGATATCTACTTGAGGATAGTGACTGACAGTGGGAGGTTAAGAGAAGAGACACCCTGGTCTTCTGACTTCTGACTTTGAGAAAGGAGACATATGGTTTCAAATTCTTTCTAGTTCCCTGAAAGAAAAAAAAATTGAGAAGAAGCTGATATGCAGAAGCCCTGGCAGTTCCATCACGTTCCTATCTCGAGCCTACTTCTGTAGAGATGGTGTGGAATTTTCCCCTGGATGAACTCAAATTCTTTTTGTCTTGGTTGAGCTAAAATATTAATTCAAGAGGGAGAGTTCTTTCACTCTGTATGTTTTCTAGTATATATCATCATTTATATTCATTCTCTGATTTCCATTTCCTGTAGGTTTGGATAAATGAGTTTATTTTCTATTTTCTATGTATATTCATTTTGCAACTGGCATTTAAATGGAGTCAAGCTTTGTATATATAGCTTGGGATATTTCCTCCCCATTAAAAATAGCAATCAAGATCTTGAATTGAAATGAAAAACTCATTTCTGCTGAACAAAAATTTTATTTTATTTTATTTATTTTGCTGTATCAACTATTTTAATAACAAATTTCAATATGTTTTCCAAGGTTATATGATCCAAATTGTCTCTCTTCCTTCTCCCTTCTCCCTCTTGAGGCTGGCAAGTAATTCAATCTTGGTTATACATGTATTATGATGGGAAACATACTTCCATATTAATTTTTTCAAGTGAATAGTCTAATAAAATCAAAACCCTAAAACATAGATCCAAATAAACAAGTGATAAACCATATGCTTTCATCTAAATTCTGACTCCTACGGTTCTTTATTTGAAGATCTAGAGCATTTATTTCATAAGTTCATTAGAATTGTTCTCAAACATAATGCTATTGGCAGCAAATCTATCACATTTTTAAACATTTATTAATATTTGTTTTTAACATGGTTACATGATTAATGCTCCTACTTTCCCCTTCACCCACCGAACCCCCCCCCACCTATGCCGACACTCATTTCCACTGGTTTTATCATGTGTCATTGATCAAGACCTATTTCCAAATTGTTGATAGTTGCATTGGTGTGGTAGTTTCGAGTCTACATCCCCAATCATGTCCACCCCAACCCATGCATTCAAGCAGTTGTTTTTCTTGTATGTTCCCTCTCCTGTAATCCTTCCTCTAAATGTGGGTAGCATTCTTTACCATAAATCCCTCAGAATTGTCCTGGGTCATTGCATTGCTGCCAGTACAGAAGTCCATTACATTCAATTTTACCACAGTATATCAGTCTCTGTGTACAGTGTTCTTCTGGCTCTGCTCCTTTCACTCTGCATCAAATCCTGGAGGTCTTTCCAATTCACCTGGAACTCCTCCAGTTTATTATTCCTTTGAGTGCAATAGTATTCCATCACCAGCATATACCACAATTTGTTCAGCCATTCCCCAATTGAAGGGCATTCCCTCATTTTACAGTTCTTTGCCACCACAAAAAAGCATGGGTATAAATATCTTTGAACAAGCCTGTTTATCTATGATCTCTTTGGGGTACAAGCCCAATGCTATGGCTGGATCGAAGGGTAGGCAGTCTTATAAAGCTCTTTGAGCATAGTTCCAAACTGCCATCCAGAATGGTTGGATCAGTTCACAACTCCACCAGCAATGCATTAATGTCCCAATTTTGCTACACCCCCTCCAGCATTCATTACTCTCCCCTTCTTTCATTTTAGCCAATCTGCTAGGTGTGAGGTGATACCTCAGAGTTGTTTTGATTTGCATTTCTCTAATTATTAGAGATTTAGAACACTTTCTCATGTGCTTATTGATATTTTTTATTTCTTTACCTGAAAATTGCCTATTCATGTCCTTGCCCATTTATCAACTGGGGAATGGCTTGATTTTTTTATACAATTGCTTTCACTCCTTGTATATTTGAGTAATTAGACCCCGTCAGAGTTTTTTGTTTTAAAGATTTTTCCCAATTTGTTGTTTCCCTTCTGATTTTGACTACATTGTTTTTGTTCATACAAAAGCTTTTTAGTTTAATATAATCAAAACCATTTAATTTACATTTTGTAATTTTCTTTAACTCTTGCTTGGTTTTAAAATCTTTCCTTTCCCAGAGATCTGACAAGTATATTATTCTGTGTTCACTTAACTTATTTATAATTTCCCTCTTTATATTCAAGTCATTCACCCATTCTGAATTTATCTTGGTGTAGGGTGTGAGATGTTGATCTAAACCTAATCTCTTCCATATTGTTTTCCAAATTTCCCAACAGTTTTTGTCAAATAGTGGATTTTTGTCCCAAAAGTTGGGCTCTTTATGTTTATCATACACTGTCTCGCTGATATCACTTCCCCCAAGTCTATTCCACTGATCCTCCCTTCTGTCTCTTAGCCAGTACCATACTGTTTTGATGACTGCTGCTTTATAGTATAGTTTAATATCTGTTACTGCTAGGCCCCCTTCCTTCACATTTTTTTCATTATTTCCCTTGATATTCTTGATCTTTTGTTATTTCAAATGAAATTTGTTACAGTTTTTTTCTAATTCAGTAAAGAAGTTTTTGGTAGTTTGATAGGTATGGCACTAAATAGGTAAATTAATTTGGGTAGAATGGTCATTTTTATTATGTTAGCTCCTCCTACCCATGAGCAATCAATAGATTTCCAATTGTTTAGATCCAGTTTTATTTGTTTGGAAAGTGTTTCATAGTTGTTATCATTCCACAATATTGCTTTCTGAATACAACGTTTTCCTGGTTCTGCTTATTTCATTCCTCATCAGTTTAATTATACTGACAGTTTTCCTAATATTAAACCATCCTTGCATACTTAGTATAAATTCCACCTAGTAATAGTGAATAATCCTTATGATATATTGTTGCTTTAGTTTCTTTGATAGTGTTTTACTTAAAATTTTCAAAATGTTCATTAAGGAAATTGGTCCATAATTTTCTTTCTCGGTTTTTCATCTTCCTGGCTTATGTATCAGCACCATATGTGTATCATAAAAAGACTTTGGTAGGATTCCTTCTTTGCTTATTTTGCCAAATAGTTTTTATGATATTGGGAATAATTGTTCTTTAAATGCTTGATAGAATTTGTTTGTGAATCCATCTGGGTTGTTGTTTTCCTTAGGGAGTTGATTGATAGTTTGTTCAATTTCTTTTTCTGAGCTGGGATTATTTAAGGATTTTTTTTATTGTTTTGTTAATCTAAGCAATTTTTTTTGAAATATTCATCCATTTCACCTAGATTATCAGATTTATTGTCTTATAATTGGGCAAAATTGCTTCTAATGATTGATTTAATTTCTTCTTCATTGGAGGTGGTCACTTTTTTTTTAAACTTTGACCATTTTAGAATCAATATTGTATATTTGTTCCAAGGCAGAAGAGCTGTAAGGAGTCAGCAATGGGGGTTAAGTGACTTGACCAGGATCATACAGCTAGGAAGTGTCTGAGATCAGATTTGACCTTAGGACCACTCATCTCTAGGCCTGGACCCTTATCATTTTTGATACTGGTGACTTGCTTCTTTTCTTTCTTTTTATTTTTTTTATCAAATTAACCAATAATCTATCTGTTTTATTTGTTTTCTTTTTTTCATCAAACCAACTCCTACACTCAGTCATTACTTCAATAGTTATTTTGCTTTCAATTTTATTAATTTCTCCTTTGATCTTAAGGATTTCCAATTTAGTCTTTACTTGGGGATTCTTAATTTGTTCTTTTTGTAGTTATTTTTAGTTGCATGCCCAATTGATTGATTTCCCCACTCAATTTTACTGCTTTAAACAGTAAGGGAAATACATTTTCCTCTGAATATTTCTTTATCTGACATAGCTCTATCCCATGAATTTTGATACATTGCCTCCTCATTGTCATTCTCTACTTTGAAATCAGTAATGGTTTCTATGATTTGTTCTTTGACCCACTATTTTTGAAGAATTAGTTTATTTAGTTTCTAATTAATTTTTAATTTCCTTGTCCATAAAACTTGATTGATTATAATTTTTTTTGCATTATGATTTGAAAAAGTCTCATTTTTTCTTCTTTTCTGCATTTGGTTGTGAAGTTTTTATGCCCTAGTAGGTGGTTAATTTTTGTATATATATATACCATGTACTGCTGAAAAGAGGGTATATTCTTTTATATCCCTATTAAATTTTCTCCAGTTATCTATAAAATCTAAGCTTTTAAAATATTCATTCACTTCCTTTACTTCTTTCTTGTTAATTTTTTGGTTAGATTTACCTAGTTCTGATAGAGGAAGGTTGACGTCTCCCACTAGTATAGTTTTCCGTCTAGTTCCTCCTTAAGCTCCTTTAGTTTCTCCTTTAAAAATATGAATGCCATGCTATTTGATGAATATATGTTAAGTACTAATATTACTTTATTGTCTATACTGCCTTTTATCAAGATGTAATTATCTTCCTTATCTCTTTTTATCAAATCTATTTTCACTTTAGCTTTTTCTGAGATCATGATTGCTAATCCTGTTTATTTTATCTTAGTTGAAACCAAATAGATTCTGTTCCAGACTTTTACCTTTACTTTGTGTCTACCTGCCTCAATGTGTTTCTTGGGAAGAACATATGGTAGGATTCTGTTTTTTAATCTACTTTGTTACCCACTTCTGTTTTATGGGTGAGTTCATTCTATTTGTATACAAATCTTTTCTACATCGGATATTTTTGCTTCTTTTACCAGTAGGTCAATTCTGTTTTTTTAAACACTCTTTTCTTCATTGGATTTTTGTACATCTTTTTCCACTTGACCCACTTTTGCTTTTTAATCTCTTATTTTCTTTTTCTGTTACTCTCATTTCTTTTCACTAGTTTTGATTTTTAAATTCCTTTTTGAGCTTTTCCAGCATCTGAGACCAATTACCATTTTTCTTTGAAGTTTTTCCTGTGGTTGGTTGGATCTCACCATCCCCTATTGACTCCCTGCTTTACTGTTTTTGTCAATAAAACATTTCTATGGTTAGGTTTTTCTTTTGCTGTTGCCTCAGATCCCCAGCCATTTTTTTGTCTGTGGACTGGGAGTTCTGAAAGCTGTTAATTCTTACTCCTCTTCTGATGGCTTACAGAAGTCAGCATTCTGAGCTATTTTGCCCTAGGACTAGTGCTTCACTGCAGGGTAGGTTTGAAAAGCCAAGCACTACGGAATTTCAGGACTCATTATGGGCTGGTTTCAGGGGTTGGAACTTCAAGGGGTGGTATGGGGTGTTGTTGGTGCAGACAGGATCCTGGGATCCTGAAGTTGGTGTATGCCCAGACTTGGAACATGCTATAATAGGTAGAGGGTGGTTGGCCAGCATTCCTCTGTGTTCTGTTTTACTTCAGGTTCCCCCTTATGCCATGATAATTGACTCTTTCTATCTACCTTTCAAGTTATTTTCCACAGAAGAGCTCCCTCCACCTTGCTGTTGGTTTTTTTACCTTGAAATTTTGAGGTGCTTTTTGGAAAGGTTATCTGAGACATGTCAAACTTTCAGTGCTACTAAGTCACCATCTTGGCTCTACCCCCTAAACAAACAATTTTTAAAGGGGGGAGATAGCTATTATTCTAGCATGGTAGTCTCTCTAAAGAAATCAGAGAGAGCAGTCTGTAGCCCTACCTTTGTGCTTACCCCTTTTTCAGAAATCAATCTCCTTTTAAAAATACATAATTTTTCCTTTTTTAACATTTGAAGTAGATGAAATTTTTAATAATTATCTTCTAACATTTTTTCAAATCATGCTCTCTTCCTCTTTTTCTTTCTATCCTTCTCCCCAAGATAGCAAGTAATATAATATAGGTTAAAGAAGTATATCATGAAATACATATTTCCATTTTGTCATGGTGCAAAAGAAGACACATATCACTGATTTAAGAAAAAAACTCATAAAGGAAAATAAAGTGAAGAATGGTATGCTTCAGATTGCATTCAGACTCCATCAGTTCCTTCAACAGTGGTGAAATAGCCTTTTTCATCATGATTCTCTTGGAGTTGTCTGTGATCCTTGCATTGATGATCATAGTTAATTCACTCATAGCTGATCATCATACATTTTTGCTGTTACTACGTACGATATTCTAGTTCTGCCCACTTCATTTTTATCACTTCATATAAGCCTTCCCAGGGCTGGTTATTTTTATTTTTTTTAATTATCAAATTAGTCCCTTTTTGAGGAATTTGAGCAATCTATTGATTGATCAAGTTGAGCTTCTATTCATGCCTCCATACAAGCCACATTTAGGAACACATGGACACATTTAATTTACATTGGCAATATAACATGAACCATATCCCTCACACTCTGTTCAGTATTTAAAAATGATCATAACCTGGCCCCTTTATACTTTTAATATCTTCTTACTCTTTTCATCATATTCAATAACCCAACAAGACTGACTTTCTTGCTGATCCTCACACAAGATACTTCTTTTCTAGAGTCAGTGCATTTTTAATGGCTGTCCCCAAATCCGTGAATGTTTTCTATCTTTGCCTCTGTCCCTTATTTCCCCTGATTTCTTTAAAATCTGAACTTACAGCCCACCATCTATAAAAGACCTTTCAACCTCCACTCCTTCATTTTGTTAGTACCTTCCTCCTGAGAATACCACTCATTAATACTGTAAAAATAATGTAAATATACCTAGGATGTACCTAGCTGGCTATCATGGTGTCTTCCCAATCAGAATGCCAAGTTCCTTGAGGGCAAACACCATATTTATGATTTTCTTTGTATTCTCTGGGTTTATAATATTGCCTATAAGTGCTTTATAAATGCTTGACTGACAGACTAATCATTAAGATTATAAAGACAAAAGTAAAACATGCTCTCTCTCCTGCCTACCTCTAGGTTTTCCTGATTTCCTTTAAGACTCAGTTCATATCACAATTTCTAGGGGAAGACTTTTCCACAACTCTCTCCACAACTAGTTCCTTCTTTCTGAGATTATTTTCTTTTACTCTTATACATCTTTTCTGTCCCATTAGAATGTGAGCTCCTTGAGGACAAAGATCACTGCTTTACCTTCCTTTATATCCCTAATTCTTAGTACAGTTCCTTAATAAATGCTTGTTGATTTGATTGTTTTGGATAGAAATATCTGGCAAAGCTGAAAGAAGCAAGACTTGCTCTGTAGTTGATGAATTATTGAAGAAAAGCTTTATAAATATTGGCAACTGATTGGAGAAAATAGTATTCTGCAATATAGATGGCTATATTTATCTTTTTATGCTTTTCAATGCTATCTACATCTTGAAAGATAAGAAAGGATAAGCTCCACAGATAATTTAGGAGCTGTTTTGATTGTAGCTTCTATAGCTTCTGAGAGCTGATTGGAGTGGTGAGAATCAATTTTCTAGGTTAAAAAATTGTGGGTTTATTTGTATAGCTCTTTAGTGGCACCTACAGTTTAAGAAAAGAAAACATCTAAGAAGCCAGAGAGAATGGATCTAAGGAGTTTTGCAATTTTTGCTTAAGGAAATTGTTTATCACTTAGTAACATAGAGTGGTACCTTGACACATGAGCACCTTAAGTCATGGGCAATTTGAGATACAGTCACTATGTGGATTTTTTGCTTTAAGTCATGAGCGGATATTGGAATCATGAGCTTCCCCCACCCTCCCCTTGATAGCCTGCTGAATGTTTGGTTTCACAATTTATAGGAGGTTGTGTCATTTGGTTCAGTGTTTATCTGGTCCTGTGAGCATCTGTATTGAATTGTTTTTATTTGATGTGGATGACCTTGTGGAGAATCACAGCGAGGAATTGAAGACAGAGGAGTTGAAGGTGTTACAGCAGCAACAGCATACTGATGTTTTGTAGGAAATTCATGGGGTAGAGCCTGAGGTAGATGAGATAATTAGTACAAGTGAGATTAAGGAAATGTTGAGGGTTTGGGAAAAAAATTAAACAGTTTATTGAAGTCACAACCAGAAAAAATGGTAACAGGTCTTGTGTTGGAGCTGTGTAATGACACATGTTTCACACATTATTGAAATGTTCTGAAAGGGAGGAAGAAACAAACTTCCATGGAAAGCTTTTTGTTGAAATGTCCTCTAAGTGAAATCAAGGAAAGTGTGGCAAAACATCCAAAATTCAATGAAGAAAATGATGATAATTAAATAAAGAGAAAAAATAGCAATTAAGTTTAGCAATAAAGTTACATATCATAAGTAATGTGTAAGGTCAATTTTGCATTTAAATGTAGCATTGCATGTGTAGAGATTAAGTTATGTTAAGCTATAGCATAGGAAATGAAAATCTTCTTTGCCGGCATCTTCGCCTGACGTTGGAGGTAAATAACATTTCATAAGCAAGTTTATCTCTTTACATTCTTTCTTATTATCTATAAATATATTTGTTATTTATAAAGTACATTTTCATATTTAAATGCATATAAAACAAACAAAAACATGTTTTTTTGAGGACAGAAGGGATTAATTGTATTTCCATTATTTTAAATGGGGAAATTAAATTTGACACATGAACAAACTGAATTACCAGCTTGACCATGGAACGAATTAAACTTGTGTGTCAAGGTACCACTGTACTATTGCTTCAGCATCCAGGAAGGAAAGCAGACTTGGAAAGTTGCAGACTTCAGACTTAGGATGCTGTTTTACTGAATAAGCATAATGATGCCTTTTACTAAAAGAACTTAATACTCAGTCCTAGGAGTAGCAGAGAAGTGGATTTGCCCAGCAAGTGAGCGAAAGAAGTCAGGGGTAGGTGATTTGCATTATACTACAGATGATTTCCCAAAGATACAACAGATTTCTAGGCTCCCAGTGAAGATTCTGAGTCACTCCAGGTATATTGATTTTGCTCTTCTGGTACCTCACTTCTAAATTTCCCTAGGTTTTTGCCCACTTTCTCTCCTTTCAACAGAGGAGTCACAAGTTGGTCAGTGTGATCCAAAGATATAGACATACTGATATGTTTTATCTTAAATCTTGATTTTGTTTTCTGTTGAGTAAATTTATATTTTATTATTTTTGCTTTGGCCTTCTTGGTAAAACATCATGCTTAAGAATTAAATGTGTCATTATGACTGATCTGTGCAAATGGGAGTCATGCCTGTGGGAGTCCAAGCCCTACAGTGACTGGTAGTAGGAGTATACTTCCCTCACCCCAGTGTCAGAGTTACCCCTAGGTTCCTGAGAGTGAACTGATGCGATATGCATGGTGCTCCCTTGATAAAGCTATGCCCCACTCCACCCCACCCACCTTACCCCTATATTGTCCTCTGAAGTGCCAGAATGAGGACAGGCTGAGTGTGAGTAAACAAGCTTAGGAAGAGATTAGGTTGGGCATAATTTATAATGCCTAGTTAGTGCCACACGCACATCACATAGCTAAAAAATAGGAAAAACTACATCAGAATAATACAGCGCTTTTTACGTAAGTTTCCTAGGAACTAAAGTGTGTTCATATCAACCAAAGAATCAAAGTCTCAGATGAGCCACAGGCATTTGCTTCTCTTTCTCTCTGTATCTTCTGTGCATTATAAACATACAAAAATTAAAATACTAATCAAAAGGAATATTATAGTGCAGCAATTTTGAATTATTTCCTATCAAAAGTCCCATAAAATATATCCCATAGAAAAAATGCATTCTTCTATAACTAATATTAAACTTATCAACACATTCTGAAGATATCTCTCTCAAAGGCAGAGGAACTTTAATCATAGTATCTTTCAATAAATCTCATGGGCCAGTTTCAGCTTCTTTTCCTTTTCACATCATATAGATCTATATCACCTTCCAGAAATAAAGAAGATTCTGGTTATACTCCCTGGGCAGAGAGTAAAGCATGGAGATAACTGACCTAATCTGACTTATGTCTAACCAACCTAGTGAAGCAAATATTTAGAACAGTTTAATAACAGCAAAAATGTTTATGGAATGTAACTTTGTAATTATGCCATGTGATTTACATCAAATTGAATAAATGACAAAGAATATGAGTACAAGAGGAGTTAATATCAACATATTATAGGAACTTAAATATATGAGTTTGTAACACTCAACTATTACTTCTCTTTAGTGCCATTCTCAGGTTATATTTACTAAAGAAAACTATTATTCTATTTTCTTTTTTAATTAAAAAACATAATAAATAATAATAGTAGCTAGTATTACAATTTTTAATAAACTCTGTTTCTCTCTGACAGAACAGAAACATTTGTTAAAGCACTTGTTATAGAAATAGTCAATTATTTTAATCAGATTCAGTGGTGATGGTGGGAATTGTTGCCCTGAAGGCTTACTTTTACAGTGGGAAATTACTTGTAAGTAACTTAATGGAATGGGATTTCCTTTTAAGTATATATTAAAAGCAATTAAAATTAAAAGTCTATTTCTCAATATTTAGGGCTTTGTTGATTAAGTTGTACATCTTACCTAGCAGCAAAGACATCTGGGGAATGTTGTTTCCAAAGTTCATCATGTAAGTTATGGAAAATTTAATAAATCACAAAGACTACATGTATAGGAAGGATTGCTATCAATAAAATGTATAGATTCAGCATTAGCAAGGTTTCTGGCGGGAAAAAGATATATTTCATAAAGTGAAGAAGTCTTTTACCCTAATTACATCTTCATCTGCGTTAGATTATTTATACAAAGCCATATCAGAAATAAATGCGACATGACACCAAAATATGGAAGCAACAGAAAAAGGTGCTGTTATTTCATACTTTTCATTCATCTTCATTTAAAGCTTCCTTTGAAATCTTCCAAGAGTGATTGAAATAATCTGTAGAGCAGTAAATAAGCTACCTGGGAAAAAAATCAGTACATTTTGTCACTTTTATGAAAACAACTCCTCCCATTAGTGCATTTTATTAAACTACTCAGTCTTTCCAAGGAGGATTGCCTTATCCCACCTTAGCTATATTATCCTCAAACTCTAGCACATCTCTATGAGAAATTACTTTAACATCACTTTGCAAAAGAATCCTGTTATCAAACTGAGTTTCTCTCCATTCTAACTCTGAGGATCTGTGATTCTATGATTCTATGTCATCTATTAATCTTACAAAACATTATAGTTGCCAAGTGCTTTACATCTGTTTTCTCACTTTATCCTGAAAATAACCCTGTGAAGTAGATAATGCAAATGTCATTATTTCTGTTTTAAAAATGATGGGAAAAAAGGCCTAACCATTGGTACACATCTATTGTATCTCCAGATGAATGGCTGGAACTCAGACACTTTGACTCCCCAAGTCACCTCTTTTTTTCCAATATAACACCACTCTCTCCTTCATCACTAGCTCAGCTCTCATTATGATTTTCTTGTTATGATTTACCTTTGATAATATTAATACCAAAGTAATTAGACCTGGATTTTGACCCTGGTGTCCCAGTTACTCTGAGTCTTGTACAGCTCACTTATGAGCTCTCACAATAAATCCTAAAAATACAAAATAATGAAGAGGCAATCTCATAAGAAAATTTTCCTAATTTTCCCCAAGCAAACAATGTTAAAGGAGTATTATACAGTAATATATAACACTAAATCTAAATGTTTTTATAAGATCTCTCTATATGGTACATCTTTTTTTCTGTCCATATAAAAGTATCAAATATCAAAGGCATCAAATAGAGGACCAAGAAGACATTCATAGTTTATTATCTGAGTTCAAAATGTGCAAGCTGAATTATGGCTTTTGAAATCAATTATAATGCTAAGTGAAATTCTTCACCTGTATTTGTAAAACTAAATTACATATTCTTATCTTGTTTAAAACAAAATTATACATTGCTTGTATGTTTTGTTTTATTTTTTGTATTTTTCAAGTCATTCATCATTTTAATTGACATTAAAGTCAAGGTCATTTTAGAGAAAATACACTAAATACTCTTAAAAGCCTTTTTTGCAAACTATATTTTAAATATCATAATTTTATTTCAAGTACTCTTATTTCAGTCTCACATATGATGAAAAGCAAATGTTTATTTAAATATTTTCATATTATCTTTGTATTCAAAAGTATTTCAGTTTGTAGTGTGGTATAATAAAGAGTTGCCTAAAGAATCAAGAATATCTTAATTCAAGATCTGCACGTGACCTACTAAAGTATGAATCTAACCAAGGCACTAAACTCCTTAATGATCCCAAACAACTCTCTAAGGTCACAGTCTCCTTTGTTAAATTTTTTTTAAGGATTAGTCCTCTAACTATGGGTGTTGTAGCGCAAAAGGGTGCATATCAGCCCTGCAAAGACTTCCTGCAGAGTTTCTGACAGTTGAAAAGGGTTTAGAATCCTGAGGTTAGACAGCTGACCCTGGGGACTTGATGAGAGTAGGAGAGTCAATTGAGCTCTATCTTTGGACTGAAAACCTGGCCTATATTCTGAAGCTTATCTCTTAAAATTTGTTAGCTTAACTATTTCTTTTGGATCTCCCTAACCTCCCCTATTCCCAATCATCATTTTCCCTTCCTAAATTTCTGTGAGTTTTTGAAAGGAGGGTGGATCTGGGTGGTAGATTTCAAACTTGGTAGATTTAGTTTCCCCGTAGTCAAATAGGGCTTACCCTTGTTACAAATTATCTCTTGAATCATTGTATCCAACTTCCCTAAACCTATAGGCTACAAAACCTCTCGGGGCTGAGTTAGGCAGGTCCTTTCTCAGTCTCACATTCCTGTCTCTCTCCCCCACCTGAAGCTTTCTGTAGGCAGCTGTTAGAATTACCTTGTATGCCTCCATCCTTTCCAATCCAACCCTAAAACTCAATAAACCCTGTTTGTCACTTAATCAAATCACTTTGGCTAGTTCATTAGTTGATTGATAAGAGAGGGAAAAGGGGAGAAAGGAATAATATTGTCTCTAGGTCCTGAAGGGAATTGAAGGCGTCCATTTTGGAGGAAATGTAATCTCAATAGTTCCCCTGGACTCTTCCTTTGTGAACCTAAGAAACTGACTAGAAAGCTCTCTAGTCAGTTTCAAGCCATTCTTGGCTGGCCCCAACCTTTGTCTGTAGAAGTGCCCTTCCTACCTGGAGGGCTCAGTTTGTTTCCCTTCAGTGTCTCTATCTCAAACCTGTGCCCCAGTCTGTGTATCCCAGGCTGCAGCTGCCTGCCCAAAATACCTCATCCTCTCCCTTGCAACTCTTTATACCTCCGTGTTTATATTCCCTAAACTCAGTCATTCCCTTACTTCTCCTACCACCTCAATTTACCACCTCCACTACTGTACCCTCCTTATCCACTTTACTGCCTTAGGGATCCACAAATCCCTATACACAGTACCTTAAAGGGACTACCTTTAGTCCCTTACCTGCCTTATCCCTATTACAACCTTACCTCTGCCTTAATTTCCCTATTACCTCCAGCCTTAATTTCCCTATTACAACCAGTTTATTACCTACTAGATTAATCCCCTTATAATAGTGTCCCACAAAATTCTGTGCTGGGCCCTTTTCTCTTCTGATGATTCATAACAACCTATCCTTCCCTAACCTCTCTGATTATTCCCAATCTTCTGTTTCCAACTGTCTTTCTCATACATGTCCAAACTCAACATGTCCAAAATTGAACTCATTATTATTCCCTCTAAACTCTCCTTATCTCTTACTTTCCTATTAACATGGAGGGTAGCATCATCTTTCCTGTCCCTCAGATTCGCAATTTAAGCATCATCCCCAATATCTCATTATCTCTCACCCTGCCACCAATATTCAATCTATCATCAATGTTAGTAAATTTCATTTTGTAAGCTAAAATATACCTCCTCTTCTCAGATAATGCTATCATTCCATCACAGACCTTCACCAACTCATTCCTGGACTATTGTAATAATATGATGGTTGATCTACCTACCTCCAGCCTCTCCTTACTCCAATTCATCCTCCATTTAATTGCCATAGTGATTATCCTAAAATCTAGATCTGTTTATCATATTCCCTGCCTCACTCAACAAATCCCAGTGACTTCCTATTGCCTCCCAGACAAAAAGCAGAATCTTTTGTTTAATATTTAAGGCCCTTCATAACCTAGCACCATCCTACTTTTCTAGTCTTCTAACATATTCTTCAATCCAGTGACACTGGACTCTTTGCTCTTCCGCAAACAAGACACTTCATCTCTAGGCTCTGGGAGTTTTTAATGACTATTCCTCATGCTTATAATGTTCTACCTCATCATTTCTGCTTCCTGGATTTCCCTGGCTTCCTTTAAGTTTCACCTGAAATTCTATCTTCTACAAAAAACCTTTCTCAAATCTTCTTAATTCCAGTGCCTTCCCTCATTAGTTATTTCCTAATTATCCAGTCTATAACTTTATTTCCTCTTTGCTGTATCAATTTTGTAACTATCATACTCATTTTTTCCTGCTGCGTTCCTTGAAGGCAAACACTATCTTTTGCTTCTTTTACTTTTCCAAGCACCTAGCACAATCTGGTTCAAAGGTGGCATTTAATAAATGTCGATGACTGATATATGACATTTACAAAGAAAGTGAAAGGTCCCTAAAACCAGTAAAATCACAGACATGGGCTGCCTACATGCTGCCTATATTTGGAGTATCACTTGAACCTTTTGTAAAGTCCCCCCATGTAGTAGCACAACAATCTCAACCAATGACCAACCACAACCAAAAAACTAATGACAACATTCTTAAATACTTACTATATTTTATGCACTGTGTTAAGTAATAGAAATATAAAGAAAAGCAAAAAGTTGACCTCTATCCTCCTTTTAGTATCACAACTATCTTGTAAATAAGGAAATTAAGGCTCAGTAAGGTTAAATGTCTTCCCAAATCTCTTGGCTAGTAAGTTTCAGAGAAAGAAGAGAGCTAGTGTTGTAGATAAAAAATTCCTCAAAATAGGTCATCCCATTTCATATTTATATTCCTGCTTTCTAGAATATCATCTTTCTCAAATCATTTCAACTAACTGTTGTTTAACACCTATTTATTCAAGACTCTGTTGAATATTGGTTCATATGAATGGACCATCATCTATTGGTTTGAACTTTCAATTAAAAAAAAGAAAAAAAATTCTAAAGGTTTAAAATTATGACACAAAGATCTTTTGAACCTCTTCAAAATATTTCATGTATATCATCAAAAGTTTAAATATGACTAGTAATAGAAACATAGGAAATGTTCAATGCCAAATATTATGCCTTGGACCCTAATGATCAGAATGCACGAGGAATCATGAACAAGTCTTTAGAACTTGCAGATTCCAAAGTCTGAACACTTGAACCCAGGAAAGATAAAAGTAGTTGTACTTTCCACTTTTCAGGAGAGATGAGGAACTATGCCCTAAGATTGTGGAAAATTACATATATGGTCAGTATATGGGTTGGTTTCACTTAATTATTTTTTCTTTGTTACAAGAAAAAAAATATTTTGTATTTTGGGTACGGTAGGGGAAGAGGCTTTTATCAGAAAAATACTCTGTCATAAAAATAAGGAACAACAATATTTTAATTGCTGTGGAGATCAATCTTCATAGGGATGTGCTGCCAAAAAAACAAACAAACAAATCACTTTAGATACGTTTTACCAGGTTGAAACTCAAATAACAGAGTTGAAAAACATCAACATTTTTAAATTTCTTTTCCATTATAATGAGTGGTTTCCAGAAGAAGAAAAAATAAGTCAATCTTATTTGATCTTCTATTTATTTGGGGATCACAAAGCCAAGGAATGTACAAAATATATTAAAATGTTTATTATTTTCGTGCAACTTTTTTTTCAACACCAATGCCACATTGGAGTGACTTCCTCCACTTCACAATAAAACTCTTACTCATAATGTTTATAGTAAAATAAAGCACATGGACACATTGATTATATTTGAATTGTTTATCTCATTCCACCCTTTAGTGCACTACCTCTCTGTTAAGAGGTGGGAGAAATGACTTTTCAGCTGATCATTAAAGTCACAATCAGACATTGCATTAATCAGAACTATGAAGGATTTGATTTTTCTTTCTTTTATTGTATCATTGTTTTTCTGTATATTTGTCTTGTGGTTCTCCTCACTTTACTTTGTATTAGTAGTTAAAAGTTGTTCCAAGTCTGAATGCTTTGTGTTGTTTCTTAAAGCTCGGTAATATTCTATAACACCCAAAAGTCACCACTTATTCAGTCATTCTTCCCACCTTAGCCCCTCATTTGCCACATCAAAAAATAATGCTCTAATAATATACTGCATATATTATATATATTATATTATATATATGTATGTATAAGTATATATATATATATATATAAGTATATATATTCTCTCCATTTTTGACAGTATTTGAGTTACAATAGCTATATTGCTGATCAAAGGATATTTCAAGTTAGACACTCCTTTTTAGTATAATTGATTTTTTTTCTAGTTATCTTCAAAGCAACCTCCTTCAAAGCAGGAGTTCTTAAGCTGTGGTCCAGGAGAATTTGTGTATATATACATGTATGCAGGCATTATGGTAGTATATGTTCATTTTAAAACATTACTTTGAAATGCAGTCCATAATCTTCACTATAATGCCAAAGAGGGCTGTGATACACAAAAGTTTAAGAAATTCTACTTCAGTGAGTTAGAGCACTAAGAGGTAAATTTATTTGCCCAAGACTACATATGTATATATAATAGATATTAAAACACCCAAATCTGTGATGACACTCTGTTGTCTTATACTGCCTCTTCAAATTTCAGTCAGCTTCCTGTATTCCTGTCAAACTTTTATTAGATCTACTTGCTACAAAGATTTTTCTTCCAATAAATACAACAAACTTTCTTTCATTAAAGCTAACCAAATCATGGCATATGACCAGGCCTATGACCAGTTAGGTAAATCTCTTCTCACTAGCCTAACATTCATTTTAGAGTTTGGATAACAATAGGATACCTGAACATGTTTTGCATGAAAATTTAGTGTGAAAAGCATCAAAAAGTATTACAGATATTGTTTTGATATACTGAAGAGTGAACTGAAATAGTTCATAACTCAAGGAATTTCTAAATTTCACAAAATCTGCCAAAAAATGCAACCTTTAATCTTCAATTTATCTAGAAATTAATTCTTCAAAATAGGGTGGGCTATTTTGAACAAAAAAGTCATGCAAATGAACTGGAGGAATTCCATGTGAACTGGAATGACTTCCAGGAATTGATTCAGAGTGAAAGGAGCAGAACCAGAAGAACTTTATACACAGAGATGGACATACTGTGACACAATCGAATATAATAGACTTCTCTTCTAGCAGTAATGCAATGATCCAGGAAAATTCTGATGGACTTATGAGAACGAATGCTATCCACATCTAGAGAAAGAACTGTGGGAACGATGGGGATATGATTGGGGATATAGAGTCTAAATGATCACCCTAATGCAAATATTAATAATATGAAAATAGGTCTTGATCAATGACACATGTAAAACCCAGTGAAAGTGCTCGTTGTCTATGGGAGGGGGAAAGGAGGAGGTGAGGGAAAAGACATGATTCATGTAATCATGGAAAAATATTCTAAATTAGTTAATTAATTAAATAACCCCCAAAAATTCATGCAACTATTTTTTTCAGGCAAAAAAGTAGGAGAGCCCTAATTTAATTGATTTAAATTGAATGACGATTTATTTGGTGTCCAGTCAAGCTCCTGTGCTAAGTATAGAAAGAAACAAATTTAAATTGTGATTGTTCCAAGGAATCTACTTTCTCATAAGGAGAATTAACAGGTACAAAATAAAATATTTGAAAAGTAAATACAAAGTATTTGGGGGAGGGGAGGGAAGAGAGAGAGAATATACTATCTTAAGGAGATGTCACCTGAGCTGAGCTACAATGATGGAATTGAGAAGAGAGCAGGTTTCAGACATGAAGTCGGTAGTCTGAACAGACACAGAGATAGAAGTATCAGTGTAAATGAAGAAATAGTTTGACTACAGATTATGTATGACAAGTAGAGAAGTCTGCATTTTGTCCTGGAGTCAATAACTTCTTTGAAGAGATGACATGACTAGATAGTTCCTTTAATAATGTCAGTTCAGGAGCTAGATGGGGGATATTTTGGAAAGAAAAAAACTGAATGCAGGGAAACCAGTTGGAAAGTCTACTGTGACAGCAGAAAGAGCACTGGAAAAGAAAGAAAAAAGAGCAAGAAAGAGAGGGTGGAAAAGAGAAAGAATTGACTTTAGAGTAAGAGGATGGATTCAAATTCTACCTCTAATTCTTAATGCCTGGGTGCCCTTTGGTAAATCATTTAACCAACTCAGACTTCATTTTTCTCATCTGTATGATGAAACTAGTTGTCCTTTGTAGTCCTTTCCACCTCTAGATCTATAATCCTATGATGCCCAAGAGAAGATTAATGGAATATTACCAGTGAGGGAGATGTTAAGGGTCTAAAGTTGGATGATTATCATCTAGGTGGAGAGAAGGGGGTAGAAGGGAGAAATATTCTGAAGGCAGAATCAATTTAATACCTTTCAATCAACTGGATATGCAGAAAGAGGAAAAGAAAAGATTATGATTAACATGAAAATCTGGAAGGACTTCTGGGTCACACAGGCAAAAGATGGCAGTCTATCTAGACTTTTTTTTACCTGATCTCATTACCTCTCAAATCTCTCCAAGAGAGAGATTATGCAACAAAGATAGATCAGCTTCAACTGTATCTGTGGTATGGGACATCTAGAATAAAAAAGATTTATTTTTAAAATGGGAACCGATGATCATTGAGCCTGAGCTTACTCAGCATCCTTTCCCCTAGCTCCCAAAAATACCAGAAATGAGGTAGCTCAAGCAGATCCAAGGATACAACAAAAGCTTACAACAAAACACACCCTTGTACCTCCTTCTCCCTTCTCTCTTTCTGATGTCCTAGAAATCCCAACTCCAGGGTGAGCAACTTTGCTCATGCCTCAACAGTCAGGTTAGTCACATTCCTTCATGAGCAGAAACCTATCTCTGGCTACAACCCAGAAGTATCAGAACTTCAAAACTTTCAACTGCTTGTTCTTGGAAAAACAGGCTCTGAACTGCTGGTATAAGTAATCTCTGAAAAATAAAATTTATAAACCACCAGTGAATGTTACTAGAAAGAAGAAAGCAGAAAAATAAGTCAATAAAATTGCAAATATGCAATGTTAAATCACTGCAAAACTAGAAGAAATAAAAAGAATAATCAGCATATATATTATGTACAGATATATGCTAACAAAACTGAGAACACAATAGAAATAGAAGAATGATTTTTAAAAAACATAAAGTACTCAAACTACCAAAAATATACAAATCTTAAATAACCCTCTCTAAGAAATGGAAATAGATCTAGCTGTACAGGAGCTATCAAAAGGGAAGAAAAAAAAATATATATATATATATATTCCTATATATGATGGACTCAAAGGAAAATTCTATCAAACTTTTAAAGACTAGTTAGTGAAAATACTTCACAAATTATTTTTTTAAACCCTTGTACTTCGGTGTATTGTCTCATAGGTGGAAGAGTGGTAAGGGTGGGCAATGGGGGTCAAGTGACTTGCCCATGGTCACACAGCTGGGAAGTGGCTGAGGCTGGGTTTGAACCTAGGACCTCCTGTCTCTAGGCCTGACTCTCACTCCACTGAGCTACCCAGCTGCCCCACACTAATTATTTTTTAAAATTCAAAAATAACTCTACCAATATCCTTTTATGAGAAAGATATAGACATAATATCTAAATCAAGTAAACTTAAAACAGAAAGTAAACTGATATAGAATCATTAATAAGCATTGATTCAATATATTTTGAATTTTATTATACTATAGCAATTTATTCAAGAAATCATGCATTATGTTTAAGTAGGATTAATACTGAGGTGGTAAGGGTTATATTAAAAACCAAAATGTTTAACACCATATGATTGTCTCAATAAATGTTAAAAAAAAGCCTTTGACAAAGTACAATACTCCTTTATGCTCAAAACTCTGCAAAGTGTAGGCACAGAGGAAGCTTTTTTTTTTTTTAAATGAAAAGGTTCTATCTAAAAGCAAGCACAAGAATCATATGCAATGGTGAAGCACTAGAACCTTTTCCAATAAATTTGAGAAAGAAGCAAATATATTCACTCTCCCTACTATAATTTTATGTGGTTCTAAGAATGCTAAAAATGAAAATAAGTCAAGACAAGGGAATTAAAATTAATTAAATTATGATGACTTACTTAGAAAACCTTAGAGTTTCATCAAAGTTACTGAGACAATTAATAGTTCCAAGAAAGTTGTAGGGTTCCAAATAAATTCTTATAATTTAAAAGCATTTTTCTAGGGAATTTTGTCAGATTTATAAAAATAAGTGCCATCCCCTAACTGATTAATTGGTAAAAGATAAGAACAGTTTTCAGATGAAGAAATCATAGACTATTTCAATGAACCAATCTTTTGGTTCATTCAATTCAACCAATTTTCCTCTCTAAAAATACAACAAATGTAAGTTGGGCTAGGGGGAAGGATCATGAGGTATTCTAGTAACATCAAAAATAGAAAATATCAATAGAAACTTATTTTTAGGAAGGGATGGAAAAATAAAGGAAAAAAGACTGTTGTTTTGAAGATGATGAAGTTGAGATACATTTAGGACACTCCAATTGAATTGTCTAGCAGTATATTGGATAAAGACTCTAGATCTCAAGAAATAGGTAAAAGCTGAATTTATAGATTTGTGGAACATTTTAATAGAGATAAAAATGGAAACCATGGTAGCTGATGAGATTACTGAAGATAGAGTAAAGAGAGGTAAAAAGGTAATAGGTAATTGTGAGATAAAAGCACTAAGGGAAAGATAAAGACCTACATCATAATTAAAGTCACTCATCTAAAAACAACCTTTTTTGTCAAATTATAAATTATTCTATTATGTGGAAATAAAATGACATTGTTTTAATTCTGCCCTTTTTATATACTATATGCAAACTATAATTTATATTTGCATGTAGGCATATTCTTACATATGGAAATTTCAAGTCTGGAAACTCTCTCAAGTAACATGGTTTGTTAATTCTTCTCCACCTTACAGACTTAATGAGTTGATCTAAGAGGTCTGGAGCCATGTATTAAATCAAAATCGTGTTGTCTTTCTCATCTCATTGCCAGCTCTCTATCCATTACATGTATGCCTATATACATACACATATATACACATGCCTATATTTGTGTGTGTACATAGAAATATATATGTACATTTTGTTTTTCTCATCCAAATAAAAATATTCTATTTTCATATTCCCTTGACACAATTCCTAGTGGATAATAAAAAGACATAATCTCCACTTATTCATCATCTGGTAGGAAAGATAAAGAAATGTATGCACATAACTATATACCATGCAGATTAAATGAATGGATAATTAATTTTTCCAGGTAGTATCTTCTAGAAAGTTACAAATGTGTGCTGAAAAGGTTTTTGTTATTTTTCTCTATATCTACTCCAAGAATTTCTTTCAAGTTGGGTCAGAACTATAATTCCATTTCCCATAAAAGAATCCAAATAACAATGAAGCTGGGTGCAGTCCCTACTCCGTATTCAATAACGAAGAGTTATTTTCAGCTCTCTAAGCTAACATTGATCTTGGCTTCCCCTAATGGGATGTAAGCCCCTTGAGTACCGGTCCAAATTCTTAGGTCCTAGCAAATGCCTGGTGCAGAGGGTGCACTTACTATGCTTTTTTAAAACTAAACTGAAATAGGATCATAGTGTCAGATTTAAAGAAGGAAAGGACCTAAACCTAAAAGGTCCAGCTAGAACAACCACATCAGCAGAATAGTTCATAGAAACATACAAGGAAGTGGCCTCAGAAGACATCTAATCTAACTGCTCATTGAACAAATTGGGGAATGGAGGTCTTAAGAAAGAAAATGACCTTTCCAAATTAACACAAGTAATAAGTAGAAGGGCCAGTTTTAAACTCAGGTCCTCTGACTCCGAATCCACAATGTTCAAAGATCATATGTAGAGTTTTTTGTCTGAGACATATTTGGAATCCAGTTGTCCCTGATTCTATGTTCCATGCCCATCCATTTAATGACTTCTCTGTTGCATACAAAACAACGTGCTAGGTACAGTAGATAGAATGTCAGAGCTTTTATAATAATCAGGCTACAGGTACAAGAGGAAATACCCTTTCGGTTGATTTTTTAATACTAGTGAGATGTTTTAACAAGAAATTTACATTTATCTGTCTCCACTGTGATTAATCTTACAATTTTTAATCTTACAGCCATATGTTTGAAGCAGCTTTAACCAGTTCACAAGAGACAATAGCTAAACTTTCCAAACAATAATTTACATTTCAGAAAACAGTTATTGCTACAAATTAGAGCTTACTCTATTGATTTGTTGATTTTTTAGTCTTAGGAAAGTGTTACTAATGCAGATTAAATTTAAAAGTATATGTACATTTTTTTTCTGGAGAGTTTGATTGTTTAACCCATTATATTTCTCCATAAATTTTGCTCATTTTCAACAAGGAATGAAATCATCACTATACTGCACAATTAATGACTCTAAACTATTAATAATAATTGGCATTTATGTAGCATTTTAAAGTTTGCAATGTACTTTGCATCCATTCTCATTTATGTCTTGCAACATATCTGACCATATATCTGCAAATATCCTCCTATGTAAATAACCCACAGAGGGAAAGATATTCCTAACTTTGGCCTTATTCCCACTGTGCTCTAACTGTGTCAACCAGCCCAGGGGTCAATTGAATTATATACATAAGAGAGTATACTAAAGCTAGAGGGGGAAAAATTAATTAATTACTAATAGCACAGAAGCATTCTGGGGGATTAGTTCCTTTTGGAATGGTCACAAATTTTAGCTTTTGACCCCTGCTTACTTGGATTTAATTGGTTAATAAGTTGGATAATAGTAGGGAAGGATCCTGATTGGAGACCTCAGGGTAGCTTGGAGAGTTAGCTTTAAGGATTTCTGTTATTGGCCTGGATAATTTAAATTGACTCTCAATGATAATTGTATTTCCACAATGTTTCTGTTTCATAGAGGGTCATAGGAAAATGACAATGCTATTAGTTAAAACAAGTGACCTCTATCATTATTAACAAATATTTGTTGTGTCAAGGATGTGCAGAACCCAAGTCTTGCGGGGAGAGAAGGTGCATAGACATACAATACATGCATAGGTATCTATAATAAACAATCATACCCAAGTGTATAAGTCACATGAAAGGAACCATGTGAGCTGGAGAAAAGTCTATGGTTGAGAAAGATTCCTAAAGGGAAAGGCTTTGGAATTGGATTTTAAAGTTTATATAGAAACCAAGTTTAGGCGAGTCATTGTTACTACATAAATTCAATATTCCAGTTGGAAAGGTGAAGTGAAAAAATAAAGAAAAGGAAAGAAATACTTCACATCTTAGTTTTAGGAAACGAAACTGACAAAATATAGGAAGTGGGAAAAATTTAAACAGTTTTAAAAGGGTATAATCCACAAAGACCCTGGAGCTGTTCTGATATCTTATTTGAAACCCAAGCCAAATGGGGACTCAAGATCAGAAACATCAATGATTTAAAAAAAACTCTTTGTGGCTAATTTTTAGAATCAAGGGGTTTCTTTAGGGGGAGAAAATATGAAAAAATGTGGAACCCAGGTGAGAAAAGGGAAATTCACAAAGTATAACTTTATAGAGACAAAAAATACTTTGAAAATCACTTTATATACATAAAAGGGAAGAAACCAACTCAAGAATCAGAACTTGATGATTTGAGGGCCAAGTGTAGGCTCAGATATAGGAAAGATATGTATGGTTTATGAATTAAAGCAAATTTTTATCTTGGCCTTTATCAAGAAGGAAGATTTCCACTTATAAATTGTTCCTGGAATGGGTAGAGTAGAGATAAGGTATTAAATATTGTTTATTTGTAACCTACACCATGTGTGTAGCATTATTCAAGTTGATTAACCTCTCTGGACTTCAGTTTCCTCATCTGCAAAATAAAGATGGTAGGCTGCATGACCTTCAAGATTCAAGCTTAAAATTTAATTTCTTATTATCCTATCAAATACCTAAAATGTTTAAACCAGATTAGTGAAAATAAATATAGTCATATATCTGAAAGCAGATAGCACCTATATGAGCAGTTTTGAAGAAATTAGAGGATAAAATTGGGGAATATGGTTGTTGGGCACCAGTGGGGAAGATTCACTGGACAGAGAAGATAGGAAAGTAGAGTTAGAGAAATAAATGTCTTATGGTGATGAACTAAGACAGAGAGCCTGCAACGTACAGAGAATTGGACATACACATCAAATGATTCATAGAACAACCTAAGAATGACAAATGAAATTAATACAAAATGCTTTGAGAAAGATGAGAAGAAAATGGTCATTTTTAGGTAAGGACTTTGTGATGATAATTAGTAAAATATATTTTTTGTATTTTCAAAGCCTATTCAACATAATTATTAGTTGGATGACAAAAACATTACCATTCCATTCTATAGCTTGGGACAAGAGAAACAATAATACAGTACCAGCTATGTGCTGGGAAAGACTTATAAATGTTGTTTTTATTTTCATAACAACCTGCTAGGGAAGGTGCTATAATTATCTTCTTTTTGCACTTGATAGTAAGTAAAAAGAGGTGAAGTGTCTTGTCCAGGATCACAAAACTCTTAAGTATATGAGGTCTTCCTGTCATTTTGCCTAGTGTTCTGCTCATTTCCCTAGACGATGAAAATGAGTCAATGAGAGGTGAACTGATGGACACTTAAGTTGTACAACTATTATCTGAAAGTGATTAAATTCGAACTCATGTCATCTATGTCCTGACCTGGTATTCCCCCACTACATCGTTATACTTAATCTAAAAGTTGTAGGAAGAGAAGGTTTCAGTGGGTAAAGAGAGTTTAAGAATGCAAGATAGTATAAGTCAAGTTATAACAAAGTAAAATTGCACAACTACTGTTTAGCATGAGAACTACGTACAGTTCCAAATTAACTGAGATACACAGTATATGAAGTATTTCTTCCATCATTCCCATTGTGCCTGATTCTTTGTGACCCCACTTGAGGTTTTCTTGGCAAAGATACTGCACTGTTTTGCTATTTCCCTCCTAGCTCATCTTATAGATCAGAAAACTAAAGCAAACAGGGTTCAGCAACTTGTCCTGGGTCACACAACTAGTGTCTGAGACCAGACTTGAACTCAGATATTGCTGACTTCAGGTCTGGCATTTTATTGACTCTGCCATCTTGCTGCCCCAAATATGATCTATTTAGTGTAAAATAAGAATGGCAAAGTAAGTTTGGGCTAGAGAGACCTTGAATGCCTGGAACATTAATTTATACTTTACTTAGTAAGCAATGAAAAATTCTTAGGAGAGAAATGATGAGATCAGAGCAGTAATTTAGATTACTTTGGCAACTTTATGAATGGGAGAGTAAAAGACTATAGGAAAGAAGTTCATTTAAGAGATTGCTTTAGTAGTAAAGTTATCACACACACACACACATATATATATATATATATGTATAATGTATATCACATATACATACCCGACCAGCTTGCAGATGTTATGGAAAATTAGGGACAGATATGAAAGAAATCAAGCCAACTGAATTAATAGGATTTGCCAAGGATCAGAAAAGAGACAAAGATTCTAGAATGGATTAACCCACAATCTGGTCTAGTAGAGCTATGTAGTGTCCTGAATCTATTTTTCCCCTTTAAATTGGGGGAAGGAGGGAGAAAACAGTTAATTACAGAACATTTGATATGAATACAGAATATATGATATAATAAAGCAATGCTTTATTTCCTTTTAATTATATATAATTTTCCCTATGAACATTAACATTCAGGCTTTAATTAAACGTGATTTGTACAAATTGAGGTCAGGTTCCATTTAGATTGCGAGCAGTATTAATCACAGGGCAAAAAGGTTCCCAACACTTAAAATATGGTTACTTTAGTCCAGTGTACAAATCCTCCTCTTTAATTTGCGTATCTTTCTCCAACTTTGCATTTTTCCAGAAGTACCACATTTAGAAATGGTTTGCTGATGTACCCAATTCAAAATAATTGCAAGGTTTTTAAGAATGATGTATGCACTCAAGCATGGCTCAAATATTGAACAAAATGGTATGGTTTTTAATATAGTCACCACAAAGGTAAACAATAAAATGGTGATATTTCTTTGAAATTAGATAGAGAGTACTTTCCTTTTTAAAAAGAACCAGTAGAGAATGCAAATGTAAAGGATTAAAAAAAAAAAGAGTAATGTGTCTCCTGAGCTGAGAAAGGCAATAAACTTTCTTCACCTTGACAAACAAGATCCTAGTTTATCCACTGATAAAGGTGTTAATTGCTCTTCTTTAGAATCTGATACCCTTAATTATAATTTGCTCTGGTGTTGGTAATAGCTCTGGACTGCTAAAAAAAAATAACCATGAGGTTTAAAGGTTGATTTATCTCAATGATTAGAGTTTCTTTCAAATGTTCTTTTAATAGTGTTTATTGTGTAAAGAATTGAAAGATTTAATGAAGCAAAGAGCAATCCTTGCATTTCATTAATACTCCATAAAATATCCCTTGATTGTGATCTCATTGCTGACTACGAAAGCTTCCTTGTGCTGTCAACTTTGAAAGGGAGCAAAATCTGGCTTTGCTTTTTGTTCACTACAGATTTCATCTTGAATGTGAGATAATACATAGTTCCTTCTATTTATCTGAAAATTTCAATGCATTTGATACATCTTTGACTCAATTTTCCCCATGTCTGCTTGTCTAATTCTGTGTGACTATAGTGGAAATAGTGAATTTGTCAGACTGGGCACATTAAACAGCAAGATAGGATACAATTATTGTTTTACAGATGGGAATAAAATGGAGGTTAAATGGCTGATTCATGGTCATATTAATGGAATAGAATTAACTGTACACAATCTTTACTAGTGTATTTTCCTGTTATATATTATTCTCATCTTTTTAGTGGAAAATTAATAAATGCTATCTCCACTTAATATTCCCCACCTCCTCTCCCCCTCCTCTTTTTTGATTCAAAATATCTATGATAACTGCCAGCAGGAGCTCACTGAGGTCCTTAAGAACAATAGTCAGTTTCATAGCTAGAGGCAGCGCTTAGCCCTTAGGGAATAATTTGAATAAAATGAAATATTCTTTCTCATTGCAGGATGGAACAAGGACTAAATTACAGAAGCAATTTACCACTGGCTTGAAATGAGAGAGGGAAAGGAGTTCTTATTCTTGCCCATAACTACCCTTCTTATATTTTACCCTTTTCCTCTCTGTTTTGTAACTAACCAATCCCTTAATTTGAAACTTGAAAGGAAAGGAAATATTTCATTAATTTTGAAACCACAGTCTGTCTGTCACAGACCATATTAGCATGTGGAATCATAACTGACATTTACATAATAGTTTAAGGTTTTCAAAGTGCTTTACATACATTATTTCATTTGATCTTTACAAATCCCTTTGAGGTATACATTATTATTATATGCCATTTTGCAGATGAGGAGGCTCAAAGGATAAATGTTTTGCCTAGAGTTATACTGCTATAGTAAGTTACTGAAGGTGAATTTAAACTCAGGGTCTACCTGAGACAGTACACTACCCACTGTGTCACCTGGATGCTTCTATACTTTCCTCTGCACATCCTACTCATCCTGTACATCATTGTTCCTTTAGTATGCTATTCATATTTGCACCTTTAAATTGTTACTCATACAAACTCTTGCCTAGAATACTCTGTCTTCTTTTTCACTGTTGTAAGATCTAGTATTCCTATAAGGATCAATTCATATTTCATCTCTTTCTGAGATAAATTGTAAACCCTTAGAGATGGCATTGTGTCTTATACTTCTTTGCACCCTCTTATACTTCTTACCATGGTAGCATACTCCCAAACCCTCAAATATTTGTTGGTGATAATGTGAGACTTACAGACCTTTGATCTGGAAGAGAGTGCAAATGCAGGCACCTACAAATCTAAAAAAGAAAATAAAGATCTTTAGTTTGGAGAAAAGGAAACTTAGAAAGCAAAGAAGGACTGCCTTCAGAAAATCCAGTTTCCCTCATTAGACTTATGAAGGAATTAAGGAAGAGGTGAAGTGACTTGTACATAGATCACTTAGCTAAGTAAGGTTAGAGACAAAATTTGAACCCCAATCTTAATGACTGGGTCCAATCCTCTATGCACTAGGCTACAGTCTTCTCTCACTTGCTCTACTTGGCCACAGAGGGAGAGAAATAAGAGCATTTGGTGGGAAGGTAACTTTCATCTCGAAATAAGAAAAACCTGCTCATTCTCAAGAGGTGGAAAACACTGTCTCATGAATTACTGCATTTCCTATATGGAAGTCTTATCACATTAAGAGGGAGATATTTATGATTGCAATGTGTCTGTCATAGAGACAGGTGCACCTTATGCAATTGACTTGACTTTAAACAGTGTCTTACATTTGTCAGACACCTAAGGAAATAGTTGTTAAAATGGATCAATTTTATCTGTTGCTTACTGCCTATTTATTTTGGTCTTCATTTTACCTCAGTTTTCTCATTTGGAAAATGAAAAAATTGGATAAGATGAATTCTAAAGCTTCCATCTAGCTCAAATTCTATGGTCCTATGAATTATAAATAGGGTCAATGAGGGGGAAAGAGGGGAATATGATGTTTTAATATTGCCATCATTGACTAGAGAAGAAAGTTTGAAGGAAAAAAAAGATATAAAAGGCATGAAATGTATCTATTCAACTGTAAAACTTGGAGCCTGTATCCTCTAAACTGGCCTTCCTTCTGAAATGAAATTTAGAGTGCAATAGTTTGAAAAATTAAGTCAACAAGTGTGTGCAAAATGCATCCTAAGCACCAAGAAAAACAAAAACAGTCTCTTCCCTCAAGGAGCACCCAGTCTAATGAAGATGATAATATGATAGGACTGTCGACTTGGAATCTAGAGACCCCAAATTTGTGGCCTAGTGAGATCTGATGAACCCCAAGTTTTATGAATAGCTTGTAGGTTGGAGACCCCCAAACCTTGTGCTTGTTCCCTGGTCCCTTGAGAATCCACCCTGAAGGGAATCTCAGGCTACTAGTTGTAGACATAATAATGGACCCTAGGGTAAATGCTAAATAAATACCCTTTTGTCTTAGGTAGTCTTCCCAATGTATCAGAGACCCTTTCTCAGGAAGACACACCTGGGCAGGGACCATCCTTTAGTGTCCATTGTAAGTAGCCCTTTCGATAGCTCAGCCCATTGAGGTAGAGTGGAGTAGAGGAGTTGTAGGGGTGGCACTCCCAGGGGGTCAGGGACCAGAGCAAGCAGTGTTCAATCCTCAACTCTGCATAAGGCACGTGGCGCACAGCTCTGAGTGGAGGCCTAATCAGCTCTGTTCCCCCTTTTCCTTAATTAAAGAGTGGCTTTTATGACTATTTAATAGTTCTGTGTTTTTTCAAAGTTAACAGGACCATGGACCAAAATATATTCAGGATATATAAAAAGTCAGAAAGAATTATTTAGTGTTAAGAGAACCTGAGAAAGGCATGGAATACTTCCTATTGATATACCTCTAACTTTTAAGTCTGAAATTTTGCTCCATGTAAGTCACCATCTTCCAAGTATTTTTGCTGTGTTTCTCTGCCTTTCTCCTCTAGCCACCTCCCTGGTGTCCGTGTTCAACTCCTTGAGTCTGGTGCCAGTAAGGCCTTCTCTCTGGGCTGGTGTGTTTGCTGGTCCAGAGATTTCAGGGGCTTCTGGAGACTTTGCACAGCCCATGGGGGAGGAGTCCTGGGATTCCCCTTCAATACCCTCAGACCCAATAATTCAAGAATGTAAGCCTTTTTCTTGGCTTACTTCTTGAGCTGTTCAGCAGTAGGGTCCCCCTGCTCTATCCTGTTGTTAGATTTGGTCCTCTTTCATCTCGAAGAAATTTGTTTTCTATCTTGGTATGGAAAAGGTACAGAGGTCTTAACATTTGCTCCATCTAAGCTTCCATCTTCCCAGAATTCTTACCACTAAATTTAGAAAATAAAGAACCTAATTTATAAATCATGGTTACTTATTACTTGATATCAGCTTCTTACATGTCTGTGTTAGAAAAAAGGAAAAATATATTATGATATTATGATACATTTCAGAGTAGCTCTAGAATGTCATACTTTGTATGTGTTTGTGTATGTGTGTGTAATTCGTATTAACATTATCACCTACTTTTATTACCTTAATCTATTGTGGATAGTATCAGTCCATCATTTTACTCCCTCATGACTCATGGAGCCTTAAAAGGAGCATCCTTTTAGATTAAATACATAATCATCTCAACCCCCCCCATCATTTATATATTAGTCTTAGAAAGATAGGAAATATCAGTACAATCTAGCTAAAGCAGTGATATCTGGTTGGAAGTGGGAAGCAAGATTGGATAATTGTCTATTTTCTCTTCATTTGGGTTTTAAGATGAAAAGGTTATTTTTTAGATGTAGATACTAGGTCATTGGAAGAGATTTCTACATCATTAAATTTAATTTTTGAACTAACATGTTTCTTTTTAAGTACATATAAAATGAGTTCAAATATAGTTTTAATAATTATGAAGCCAACAATAAGTGTATTTGGTTGCTTATTCAGCTTTCCTATCAAAATCTTCCCTCAATATGGCATAGTTTTCTCCATACTTTCCTCAACTTTTTCGATATTAGACATATATTGAATACTCAAAGGATAATTGAGGAAACTATACTTGTCTGGGTTAGTGAAAGATAAATTTTTGTTGTTCAGTCATTTTTAGTCATGTCTGACATTTTGCATTTTGCAATACCATTTGGGATTTTTCTTTCTCCAGGTCATTTTACTGATGACAAAACAGGCAAAAATAGTTAAGCTACTTGCTTAGGTCATATAGCTTGTCTGCAACCAAATTTGAAATTAGAAAAATAAATTTTCCTGCCTCCAGACCTAGCACTATATCTTCTGTGCCAACTAGCTGCCCTTTGGAAGATCAGTTTTGTATGTTTTATATGCTAAGACTATCACTTTCTCTTAATTTTTGTGTTGTTGACATATTTGTACATAAAAAAATAAGGTTCCTAAACTTTAGAAGGCTTATAATAGAATGAATATAATAGAATTCTTTCTACATTTATTATGCTTAGGAAATAACTGGTTTTAGTTTTTAACTCCAATTTGCTTCTCAGTTCATTCATCAAAGGAGAACTATTAAGAAACAAACAGCTCTGTCAGTCAGAATTTTAATAAATTAAGATGAAATGATGCAGTCTTAGTTGGCAGCTTTTGCTGCAGGGTAAATTTCTACATGTTGGAAGTAATGTTAATTTATCCCATGATTAGGATTAATTTGTCTTATTTAATTTTATGGGTAAATTGAACATTTCTAAAATATTTGTGTTTATTTTAGAAATCCAACCATTGTATATGACCTACTCTTTCCTAGAAATACTGATTGATAATATATGTGTTTGACTGACTTTTTTCATCTTTTTAGTTTCTTAAAGGAGAAAAATACATCACGCAGCAAAAAAAAATATTTTGGGACTAATAGAAATCATATGGGTATTTAAATAATGTATAATCTACAGTTCTTAAAAGAGACTTACGTTTTTCTGTAATCCACATTTTCCCCTCTGTGAATTAATTTCTTCTACTCTATTTTTTTATTAGATATAAATGAATGTGAATCAGAGCCCTGTAAGAATGGAGGGATCTGTACTGATCTTGTTGCCAACTATTCTTGTGAGTGCCCTGGTGAATTTATGGGAAGAAATTGCCAGTACAGTAAGTATCACACATATACTTTTCAATCATGTCTGCTCCATGTATGATAGAAAAAATGCTAAGTTTTATGTAGAATACTGAGAGAAAACAAAAGAAAAAAGGTTAATTAGGATGATGTTTATGTTTGCTTCTAGAGAATATTCAATGATGTGAATTTCAATATTTCAAATTATGTTTACATTACTAATGCGCATACTTTTTCAGCCATATTTCACTTAATGAACTCATGATGCCCTTTATTTCTTGCCCTCTATTCTATCCTCCCCTTTCTCTAGTTTGCAAGTTAGAAAAAAAGAAAAATCCTAGAAGCATTTCTTCAGATTATGATAAACTGACACTTAGTGAGAGGTAGAATGGGGAGGCAAAAGGATAAAATAAACATTGACTTTGGAGTCAAACTGTTTAAATCCTGGCTCTGCCTCATTACTTCTGAGAACTTGGCCAACTTGTTTCATCTCCATGGGCTTCATTTCCCTAATCCATAAAATGAGATTAATTTAGATGACTTCTATAGCCTTCCATAGTAAAAAGCCCACTGACAAGAATTCAAAAGGCTAATGGTCTCCATATTTTGGTCTGCTATTACTAGCTACAAGACTTTAAATATATGACTTAAGGTTTATGAAGCCTAGAAAATTTATATTGGGTTAGATCTTGAGCAGAAGACCTGTGTGAAAAACCTTGCTTTTTTGACTGAACTTTACTTCACTAGACCTTAGTTTCCTCTTTCGTAAAATGACCTCTGAAGTAATTTCCAACTTGAAATGTATGTTATTGTACTGTCTACCTCACAGGTTGTTATAAAAAAATCAAATGACATCACTCCATAATTTGTCAAGGATTTGCTATATAAAATTTATAGATATTGAATTTTAGAATGTAATTAATCCACCTAGTTTTGAAGAAATTTATTTTTAAAATGTACTACTTAAAATACAAGGTGAAATGAGATAGGAGGGAAATAGGAAATACCTAGTGAGAAAACAGTAGAGAATAAACAGAATTTTGCTCTCTTTGTCGCTATCTTCCCCTCACCCCCTGCCCCTGCTTCTGCTTCTCTCTCCCTCATTGGGGAAGGAAAGGAAAATGAAAGGAATGGAAGGCCAGGGTCTGGAGTGTTATAAAGAGAGATGAAAGAAGTTTGTGGTAGGAGATGCTGGAGATGTAGAGCTAGCAGGGAAGGAGAATGAGAAGAAAGAAATGAAAAGGATTATTTAATGTCCCAATTTTGCCACATGCCCTCCAAGATACATTACTCTCCCCTGCTATCATTTTAGCCAATCTGCTAGGTGTGAGATGGCACCTCAGAGTTGTTTTGATTTGCATTTCTCTAATTATTAGAGATTTAGAACACTTTTCTCATGTGCTTATTGATACTTTTGATTTCTTAATCTGAAAATTGCCTATTCATGTCCCTTGCCCATTTATCAATTGGGGAATGGCTTGATTTTTTATACAATTGATTTACTCCTTCTATATTTGAGTAATTAGACCTCTGTCAGAGTATTTTTTTGTTATAAAGATTTTTTTCCCAGTTTGTTGTTTCCCTTCTGATTTTGGTTGCATTGTTTTTGTTGGTACAAAAACTTTTTAATTTAATATAATCAAAACCATTTAATTTACATTTTGTAATTTTCTCTAACTGTTGCTTGGTTTTAAAATCTTTCCTTTCCCAGAGATCTGACAAGTATACTATTCTGTATTCACCTAATTTACTTACAGTTTCCTTCTTTATATTCAAGTCTTTCACCCATTCTGAATTGATCTTGGTGTAGGGTGTGAGATGTTGATCTAAACCTAATCTCTCCCATATTGTTTTGGGATATTAATGCACTACTGGTGGAGTTGTGAACTGATCCAACCATTCTGGATGGCAATTTGGAATTAAGCCCAAAGAACGATAAAAGAATGTCTGCCCTTTGATCCAGCCATACCATTGCTGGCATTGTACCCCAAAGAGATCATAGATAAACAGACTTGCACAAAAATATATTTATAGCTGCGCTCTTTGTGTTGGCAAAAAAACTGGAAAGCAAGGGTATGCCCTTCATTTGGGGAATGGCTGAACAAATTGTGGTATATGTTGGTGATGGAATACTATTGTGCTCAAAGGAATAATAAACTGGAGGAATTCCATGTGGACTGGAAAGACCTCCAAGAATTGATGCAGAGTGAAAGGAGCAGAGCCAGAAGAACATTGTACACAGAG